>NW_027490097.1:566000-866000 GCF_050948175.1 Xylocopa sonorina
ATGGTAAGATATAATATGATTTGCGAAGTGTTATGTATTCCTCGTCTACACTTCAAATGAATGTAAATGCGACACTTCCTCGCTAGGAAATAGCGTTTGCGGATGTCTACGTATCGTAGCAATAGAGTTCTTATGATTCTTAGAACGCGATATCGCATTTCATTTCTATGTTTCATGGTAAGATATAATATGATTTGTGAAGTGTTATGTATTCCTCGTCTACACTTCAAATGAATGTAAATGCGACACTTCCATTCATGGAAATAGGGTTTGCAGATGTCTACCTATCGTAACAATAGGGTTCTAATGCTTCGTAAAACGCGATATCGCATCTCATTTTTATGTTTCATGGTAAGATATAATATGATTTGCGAAGTGTTATGTATTCCTCGTCTACACTTCAAAGAGAATGTGAATGCGACACTTCCTTGCAAGGAAATAGCGTTTGCAGTTGTCTACGTATCGTAGCAATAGAGTTCTTATGATTCTTAAAACGCGATATCGCATATCATTTCTATCTTTCATGGTAAGATATTATATAATTTGCGAAGTGTTATGTATTCCTCGTCTACACTTCAAATGAATGTAAATGCGACACTTCCTTGCATGGAAATAGCGTTTGCAGATGTCTGCGTATCGTAGCAATGGAGTTCTTATGATTCTCAAAACGCGATATCGCATCTCATTTCTATGTTTCATGGTAAGATATAATATGATTTGCGAAGTGTTATGTATTCCTCGTCTACACTTCAAATGAATGTAAATGCGACACTTCCTAGCAAGGAAATTGCGTATGCAGATGTCTAGGTGTCGTAGCAATAGAGTTCTAATGCCTCTTAAAACGCGATATCACATCTCATTTCTATGTTTCATGGTAAGATATAATATGATTTGCGAAGTGTCATGTATTCCTCATCTACACTTCAAATGAATGTAAATGCGACACTTCCTTGCTAGGAAATAGAGTCTGCAGATGTCTAGGTATCGTAGCGATAGAGTTCTAATGCTTCTTAAAACGAGATATCGCATCTCATTTCTATGTTTCATGGTAAGATGTAATATGATTTGCGAAGTGTTATGTATTCCTCGTCTACACTTCAAATGAATGTAAATGCGACACTTCCATTCATGGAAATAGGGTTTGCAGATGTCTACCTATCGTAACAATAGGGTTCTAATGCTTCGTAAGACGCGATATCGCATCTCATTTCTATGTTTCATGGTAAGATATAATATGATTTGCGAAGTGTTATGTATTCCTCGTCTACACTTCAAAAAGAATGTGAATGCGACACTTCCTTGCAAGGAAATAGCGTTTGCAGTTGTCTACGTATCGTAGCAATAGAGTTCTTATGATTCTTAAAACGCGATATCGCATCTCATTTCTATGTTTCATGGTAAGATATAATATGATTTGCGAAGTGTTATGTATTTCTCGTCTACACTTCAAATGAATGTGAGTCCGACACTTCCTCGCTAGGAAATAGCGTTTGCAGATGTCTACGTATCGTAGCAGTAGTGTACTTATGATTCTTAAAACGCGATATCGCATCTCATTTCTATGTTTCATGGTAAGATATAATATGATTTGTGAAGTGTTATGTATTCCTCGTCTACACTTCAAATGAATGTAAATGCGACACTTCCTCGCTAGGAAATAGCGTTTGCGGATGTCTACGTATCGTAGCAATAGAGTTCTTATGATTCTTAGAACGCGATATCGCATCTCATTTCTATGGTTCATGGTAAGATATAATATGATTTGCGAAGTGTCATGTATTCCTCGTCTACACTTCAAATGAATGTAAATGCGACACTTCCTTGCTAGGAAATAGTGTCTGCAGATGTCTAGGTGTCGTAGCAATAGAGTTCTAATGCCTCTTAAAACGCGATATCACATCTCATTTCTATGTTTCATGGTAAGATGTAATATGATTTGCGAAGTGTTATGTATTCCTCCTATACACTTCAAATGAATGTAAATGCGACACTTCCTTGCAAGGAAATAGCGTTTGCAAATGTCTACCTATCGTAGAAATAGTGTTCTTATGATTCTTAGAACGCGATATCGCATCTCATTTCTATCTTTCAAGGTAAGATATAATATGATTTGCGAAGTGTTATGTATTCCTCGTCTACACTTCAAATGAATGTAAATGCGACACTTCCTTGCTAGGAAATAGAGTCTGCAGATGTCTAGGTATCGTAGCGATAGAGTTCTAATGCTTCTTAAAACGAGATATCGCATCTCATTTCTATGTTTCATGGTAAGATATAATATGATTTGCGAAGTGTTATGTATTCCTCGTCTACACTTCAAATGAATGTAAATGCGACACTTCCATTCATGGAAATAGGGTTTGCAGATGTCTACCTATCGTAACAATGGGGTTCTAATGCTTCGTAAAACGCGATATCGCATCTCATTTCTATGTTTCATGGTAAGACATAATATGATTTGCGAAGTGTTATGTATTCCTCGTCTACACTTCAAAAAGAATGTGAATGCGACACTTCCTTGCAAGGAAATAGCGTTTGCAGTTGTCTACGTATCGTAGCAATAGAGTTCTTATGATTCTTAAAACGCGATATCGCATATCATTTCTATCTTTCATGGTAAGATATTATATAATTTGCGAAGTGTTATGTATTCCTCTTCTACACTTCAAATGAATGTAAATGCGACACTTCCTTGCATGGAAATAGCGTTTGCAGATGTCTACGTATCGTAGCAATGGAGTTCTTATGATTCTTAAAACGCGATATCGCATCTCATTTCTATGTTTCATGGTAAGATATAATATGATTTGCGAAGTGTTATGTATTTCTCGTCTACACTTCAAATGAATGTGAGTCCGACACTTCCTCGCTAGGAAATAGCGTTTGCAGATGTCTACGTATCGTAGCAGTAGTGTACTTATGATTCTTAAAACGCGATATCGCATCTCATTTCTATGTTTCATGGTAAGATATAATATGATTTGTGAAGTGTTATGTATTCCCCGTCTACACTTCAAATGAATGTAGATGCGACACTTCCTCGCTAGGAAATAGCGTTTGCGGATGTCTACGTATCGTAGCAATAGAGTTCTTATGATTCTTAGAACGCGATATCGCATCTCATTTCTATGGTTCATGGTAAGATATAATATGATTTGCGAAGTGTTATGTATTCCTCGTCTACACATCAAATGAATGTAAATGCGACACTTCCTTGCTAGGAAATAGCGTCTGCAGATGTCCAAGTATCGTAGCGATAGAGTTCTAATGCTTCTTGAAACGCGATGTCGCATCTCATTTCTATGTTTCATGGTAAGATATAATATGATTTGCGAAGTGTCATGTATTCCTCGTCTACACTTCAAATGAATGTAAATGCGACACTTCCTTGCTAGGAAATAGTGTCTGCAGATGTCTAGGTGTCGTAGCAATAGTGTTCTAATGCCTCTTAAAACGCGATATCACATCTCATTTCTATGTTTCATGGTAAGATGTAATATGATTTGCGAAGTGTCATGTATTCCTCGTCTACACTTCAAATGAATGTAAATGCGACACTTCGTTGCTAGGAAATAGCGTCTGCAAATGTCTAGGTATCGTAGCAATGGAGTTCTTATGATCCTTAAAACGCGATATCGCATCTCATTTCTATGTTTCATGGTAAGATATAATATGATTTGCGAAGTGTTATGTATTCCTCGTCTACACTTCAAATGAATGTAAATGCGACACTTCCTCACTAGGAAATAGCGTTTGCGGATGTCTACGTATCGTAGCAATAGAGTTCTTATGATTCTTAGAACGCGATATCGCATTTCATTTCTATGTTTCATGGTAAGATATAATATGATTTGTGAAGTGTTATGTATTCCTCGTCTACACTTCAAATGAATGTAAATGCGACACTTCCATTCATGGAAATAGGGTTTGCAGATGTCTACCTATCGTAACAATAGGGTTCTAATGCTTCGTAAAACGCGATATCGCATCTCATTTCTATGTTTCATGGTAAGATATAATATGATTTGCGAAGTGTTATGTATTCCTCGTCTACACTTCAAAGAGAATGTGAATGCGACACTTCCTTGCAAGGAAATAGCGTTTGCAGTTGTCTACGTATCGTAGCAATAGAGTTCTTATGATTCTTAAAACGCGATATCGCATATCATTTCAATCTTTCATGGTAAGATATTATATAATTTGCGAAGTGTTATGTATTCCTCGTCTACACTTCAAATGAATGTAAATGCGACACTTCCTTGCATGGAAATAGCGTTTGCAGATGTCTGCGTATCGTAGCAATGGAGTTCTTATGATTCTCAAAACGCGATATCGCATCTCATTTCTATGTTTCATGGTAAGATATAATATGATTTGCGAAGTGTTATGTATTCCTCGTCTACACTTCAAATGAATGTAAATGCGACACTTCCTAGCAAGGAAATTGCGTATGCAGATGTCTAGTTGTCGTAGCAATAGAGTTCTAATGCCTCTTAAAACGCGATATCACATCTCATTTCTATGTTTCATGGTAAGATATAATATGATTTGCGAAGTGTCAAGTATTCCTCGTCTACACTTCAAATGAATGTAAATGCGACACTTCCTTGCTAGGAAATAGAGTCTGCAGATGTCTAGGTATCGTAGCGATAGAGTTCTAATGCTTCTTAAAACGAGATATCGCATCTCATTTCTATGTTTCATGGTAAGATATAATATGATTTGCGAAGTGTTATGTATTCCTCGTCTACACTTCAAATGAATGTAAATGCGACACTTCCATTCATGGAAATAGGGTTTGCAGATGTCTACCTATCGTAACAATAGGGTTCTAATGCTTCGTAAGACGCGATATCGCATCTCATTTCTATGTTTCATGGTAAGATATAATATGATTTGCGAAGTGTTATGTATTCCTCGTCTACACTTCAAAAAGAATGTGAATGCGACACTTCCTTGCAAGGAAATAGCGTTTGCAGTTGTCTACGTATCGTAGCAATAGAGTTCTTATGATTCTTAAAACGCGATATCGCATCTCATTTCTATGTTTCATGGTAAGATATAATATGATTTGCGAAGTGTTATGTATTTCTCGTCTACACTTCAAATGAATGTGAGTCCGACACTTCCTCGCTAGGAAATAGCGTTTGCAGATGTCTACGTATCGTAGCAGTAGTGTACTTATGAATCTTAAAACGCGATATCGCATCTCATTTCTATGTTTCATGGTAAGATATAATATGATTTGTGAAGTGTTATGTATTCCTCGTCTACACTTCAAATGAATGTAAATGCGACACTTCCTCGCTAGGAAATAGCGTTTGCGGATGTCTACGTATCGTAGCAATAGAGTTCTTATGATTCTTAGAACGCGATATCGCATCTCATTTCTATGGTTCATGGTAAGATATAATATGATTTGCGAAGTGTTATGTATTCCTCGTCTACACATCAAATGAATGTAAATGCGACACTTCCTTGCTAGGAAATAGCGTCTGCAGATGTCCAAGTATCGTAGCGATAGAGTTCTAATGCTTCTTAAAACGCGATGTCGCATCTCATTTCTATGTTTCATGGTAAGATATAATATGATTTGCGAAGTGTCATGTATTCCTCGTCTACACTTCAAATGAATGTAAATGCGACACTTCCTTGCTAGGAAATAGTGTCTGCAGATGTCTAGGTGTCGTAGCAATAGAGTTCTAATGCCTCTTAAAACGCGATATCACATCTCATTTCTATGTTTCATGGTAAGATGTAATATGATTTGCGAAGTGTTATGTATTCCTCCTATACACTTCAAATGAATGTAAATGCGACACTTCCTTGCAAGGAAATAGCGTTTGCAAATGTCTACCTATCGTAGAAATAGTGTTCTTATGATTCTTAGAACGCGATATCGCATCTCATTTCTATCTTTCAAGGTAAGATATAATATGATTTGCGAAGTGTTATGTATTCCTCGTCTACACTTCAAATGAATGTAAATGCGTCACTTCCTTGCTAGGAAATAGAGTCTGCAGATGTCTAGGTATCGTAGCGATAGAGTTCTAATGCTTCTTAAAACGAGATATCGCATCTCATTTCTATGTTTCATGGTAAGATATAATATGATTTGCGAAGTGTTATGTATTCCTCGTCTACACTTCAAATGAATGTAAATGCGACACTTCCATTCATGGAAATAGGGTTTGCAGATGTCTACCTATCGTAACAATAGGGTTCTAATGCTTCGTAAAACGCGATATCGCATCTCATTTCTATGTTTCATGGTAAGACATAATATGATTTGCGAAGTGTTATGTATTCCTCGTCTACACTTCAAAAAGAATGTGAATGCGACACTTCCTTGCAAGGAAATAGCGTTTGCAGTTGTCTACGTATCGTAGCAATAGAGTTCTTATGATTCTTAAAACGCGATATCGCATATCATTTCTATCTTTCATGGTAAGATATTATATAATTTGCGAAGTGTTATGTATTCCTCTTCTACACTTCAAATGAATGTAAATGCGACACTTCCTTGCATGGAAATAGCGTTTGCAGATGTCTACGTATCGTAGCAATGGAGTTCTTATGATTCTTAAAACGCGATATCGCATCTCATTTCTATGTTTCATGGTAAGATATAATATGATTTGCGAAGTGTTATGTATTTCTCGTCTACACTTCAAATGAATGTGAGTCCGACACTTCCTCGCTAGGAAATAGCGTTTGCAGATGTCTACGTATCGTAGCAGTAGTGTACTTATGATTCTTAAAACGCGATATCGCATCTCATTTCTATGTTTCATGGTAAGATATAATATGATTTGTGAAGTGTTATGTATTCCTCGTCTACACTTCAAATGAATGTAAATGCGACACTTCCTCGCTAGGAAATAGCGTTTGCGGATGTCTACGTATCGTAGCAATAGAGTTCTTATGATTCTTAGAACGCGATATCGCATCTCATTTCTATGGTTCATGGTAAGATATAATATGATTTGCGAAGTGTTATGTATTCCTCGTCTACACATCAAATGAATGTAAATGCGACACTTCCTTGCTAGGAAATAGCGTCTGCAGATGTCCAAGTATCGTAGCGATAGAGTTCTAATGCCTCTTGAAACGCGATGTCGCATCTCATTTCTATGTTTCATGGTAAGATATAATATGATTTGCGAAGTGTCATGTATTCCTCGTCTACACTTCAAATGAATGTAAATGCGACACTTCCTTGCTAGGAAATAGTGTCTGCAGATGTCTAGGTGTCGTAGCAATAGTGTTCTAATGCCTCTTAAAACGCGATATCACATCTCATTTCTATGTTTCATGGTAAGATGTAATATGATTTGCGAAGTGTCATGTATTCCTCGTCTACACTTCAAATGAATGTAAATGCGACACTTCCTTGCTAGGAAATAGCGTCTGCAAATGTCTAGGTATCGTAGCAATGGAGTTCTTATGATCCTTAAAACGCGATATCGCATCTCATTTCTATGTTTCATGGTAAGATATAATATGATTTGCGAAGTGTTATGTATTCCTCGTCTACACTTCAAATGAATGTAAATGCGACACTTCCTCGCTAGGAAATAGCGTTTGCGGATGTCTACGTATCGTAGCAATAGAGTTCTTATGATTCTTAGAACGCGATATCGCATTTCATTTCTATGTTTCATGGTAAGATATAATATGATTTGTGAAGTGTTATGTATTCCTCGTCTACACTTCAAATGAATGTAAATGCGACACTTCCATTCATGGAAATAGGGTTTGCAGATGTCTACCTATCGTAACAATAGGGTTCTAATGCTTCGTAAAACGCGATATCGCATCTCATTTCTATGTTTCATGGTAAGATATAATATGATTTGCGAAGTGTTATGTATTCCTCGTCTACACTTCAAAGAGAATGTGAATGCGACACTTCCTTGCAAGGAAATAGCGTTTGCAGTTGTCTACGTATCGTAGCAATAGAGTTCTTATGATTCTTAAAACGCGATATCGCATATCATTTCTATCTTTCATGGTAAGATATTATTTTAATTTGCGAAGTGTTATGTATTCCTCGTCTACACTTCAAATGAATGTAAATGCGACACTTCCTTGCATGGAAATAGCGTTTGCAGATGTCTGCGTATCGAAGCAATGGAGTTCTTATGATTCT
Source organism: Xylocopa sonorina (assembly GCF_050948175.1). Lineage (NCBI taxonomy): Eukaryota > Metazoa > Arthropoda > Insecta > Hymenoptera > Apidae > Xylocopa > Xylocopa sonorina. The sequence goes on from NW_027490097.1 coordinate 574,153, forward strand.
CAAAACGCGATATCGCATCTCATTTCTATGTTTCATGGTAAGATATAATATGATTTGCGAAGTGTTATGTATTCCTCGTCTACACTTCAAATGAATGTAAATGCGACACTTCCTAGCAAGGAAATTGCGTATGCAGATGTCTAGGTGTCGTAGCAATAGAGTTCTAATGCCTCTTAAAACGCGATATCACATCTCATTTCTATGTTTCATGGTAAGATATAATATGATTTGCGAAGTGTCATGTATTCCTCGTCTACACTTCAAATGAATGTAAATGCGACACTTCCTTGCTAGGAAATAGAGTCTGCAGATGTCTAGGTATCGTAGCGATAGAGTTCTAATGCTTCTTAAAACGAGATATCGCATCTCATTTCTATGTTTCATGGTAAGATATAATATGATTTGCGAAGTGTTATGTATTCCTCGTCTACACTTCAAATGAATGTAAATGCGACACTTCCATTCATGGAAATAGGGTTTGCAGATGTCTACCTATCGTAACAATAGGGTTCTAATGCTTCGTAAGACGCGATATCGCATCTCATTTCTATGTTTCATGGTAAGATATAATATGATTTGCGAAGTGTTATGTATTCCTCGTCTACACTTCAAAAAGAATGTGAATGCGACACTTCCTTGCAAGGAAATAGCGTTTGCAGTTGTCTACGTATCGTAGCAATAGAGTTCTTATGATTCTTAAAACGCGATATCGCATCTCATTTCTATGTTTCATGGTAAGATATAATATGATTTGCGAAGTGTTATGTATTTCTCGTCTACACTTCAAATGAATGTGAGTCCGACACTTCCTCGCTAGGAAATAGCGTTTGCAGATGTCTACGTATCGTAGCAGTAGTGTACTTATGATTCTTAAAACGCGATATCGCATCTCATTTCTATGTTTCATGGTAAGATATAATATGATTTGTGAAGTGTTATGTATTCCTCGTCTACACTTCAAATGAATGTAAATGCGACACTTCCTCGCTAGGAAATAGCGTTTGCGGATGTCTACGTATCGTAGCAATAGAGTTCTTATGATTCTTAGAACGCGATATCGCATCTCATTTCTATGGTTCATGGTAAGATATAATATGATTTGCGAAGTGTCATGTATTCCTCGTCTACACTTCAAATGAATGTAAATGCGACACTTCCTTGCTAGGAAATAGTGTCTGCAGATGTCTAGGTGTCGTAGCAATAGAGTTCTAATGCCTCTTAAAACGCGATATCACATCTCATTTCTATGTTTCATGGTAAGATGTAATATGATTTGCGAAGTGTTATGTATTCCTCCTATACACTTCAAATGAATGTAAATGCGACACTTCCTTGCAAGGAAATAGCGTTTGCAAATGTCTACCTATCGTAGAAATAGTGTTCTTATGATTCTTAGAACGCGATATCGCATCTCATTTCTATCTTTCAAGGTAAGATATAATATGATTTGCGAAGTGTTATGTATTCCTCGTCTACACTTCAAATGAATGTAAATGCGACACTTCCTTGCTAGGAAATAGAGTCTGCAGATGTCTAGGTATCGTAGCGATAGAGTTCTAATGCTTCTTAAAACGAGATATCGCATCTCATTTCTATGTTTCATGGTAAGATATAATATGATTTGCGAAGTGTTATGTATTCCTCGTCTACACTTCAAATGAATGTAAATGCGACACTTCCATTCATGGAAATAGGGTTTGCAGATGTCTACCTATCGTAACAATGGGGTTCTAATGCTTCGTAAAACGCGATATCGCATCTCATTTCTATGTTTCATGGTAAGACATAATATGATTTGCGAAGTGTTATGTATTCCTCGTCTACACTTCAAAAAGAATGTGAATGCGACACTTCCTTGCAAGGAAATAGCGTTTGCAGTTGTCTACGTATCGTAGCAATAGAGTTCTTATGATTCTTAAAACGCGATATCGCATATCATTTCTATCTTTCATGGTAAGATATTATATAATTTGCGAAGTGTTATGTATTCCTCTTCTACACTTCAAATGAATGTAAATGCGACACTTCCTTGCATGGAAATAGCGTTTGCAGATGTCTACGTATCGTAGCAATGGAGTTCTTATGATTCTTAAAACGCGATATCGCATCTCATTTCTATGTTTCATGGTAAGATATAATATGATTTGCGAAGTGTTATGTATTTCTCGTCTACACTTCAAATGAATGTGAGTCCGACACTTCCTCGCTAGGAAATAGCGTTTGCAGATGTCTACGTATCGTAGCAGTAGTGTACTTATGATTCTTAAAACGCGATATCGCATCTCATTTCTATGTTTCATGGTAAGATATAATATGACTTGTGAAGTGTTATGTATTCCCCGTCTACACTTCAAATGAATGTAGATGCGACACTTCCTCGCTAGGAAATAGCGTTTGCGGATGTCTACGTATCGTAGCAATAGAGTTCTTATGATTCTTAGAACGCGATATCGCATCTCATTTCTATGGTTCATGGTAAGATATAATATGATTTGCGAAGTGTTATGTATTCCTCGTCTACACATCAAATGAATGTAAATGCGACACTTCCTTGCTAGGAAATAGCGTCTGCAGATGTCCAAGTATCGTAGCGATAGAGTTCTAATGCTTCTTGAAACGCGATGTCGCATCTCATTTCTATGTTTCATGGTAAGATATAATATGATTTGCGAAGTGTCATGTATTCCTCGTCTACACTTCAAATGAATGTAAATGCGACACTTCCTTGCTAGGAAATAGTGTCTGCAGATGTCTAGGTGTCGTAGCAATAGTGTTCTAATGCCTCTTAAAACGCGATATCACATCTCATTTCTATGTTTCATGGTAAGATGTAATATGATTTGCGAAGTGTCATGTATTCCTCGTCTACACTTCAAATGAATGTAAATGCGACACTTCCTTGCTAGGAAATAGCGTCTGCAAATGTCTAGGTATCGTAGCAATGGAGTTCTTATGATCCTTAAAACGCGATATCGCATCTCATTTCTATGTTTCATGGTAAGATATAATATGATTTGCGAAGTGTTATGTATTCCTCGTCTACACTTCAAATGAATGTAAATGCGACACTTCCTCGCTAGGAAATAGCGTTTGCGGATGTCTACGTATCGTAGCAATAGAGTTCTTATGATTCTTAGAACGCGATATCGCATTTCATTTCTATGTTTCATGGTAAGATATAATATGATTTGTGAAGTGTTATGTATTCCTCGTCTACACTTCAAATGAATGTAAATGCGACACTTCCATTCATGGAAATAGGGTTTGCAGATGTCTACCTATCGTAACAATAGGGTTCTAATGCTTCGTAAAACGCGATATCGCATCTCATTTCTATGTTTCATGGTAAGATATAATATGATTTGCGAAGTGTTATGTATTCCTCGTCTACACTTCAAAGAGAATGTGAATGCGACACTTCCTTGCAAGGAAATAGCGTTTGCAGTTGTCTACGTATCGTAGCAATAGAGTTCTTATGATTCTTAAAACGCGATATCGCATATCATTTCTATCTTTCATGGTAAGATATTATATAATTTGCGAAGTGTTATGTATTCCTCGTCTACACTTCAAATGAATGTAAATGCGACACTTCCTTGCATGGAAATAGCGTTTGCAGATGTCTGCGTATCGTAGCAATGGAGTTCTTATGATTCTCAAAACGCGATATCGCATCTCATTTCTATGTTTCATGGTAAGATATAATATGATTTGCGAAGTGTTATGTATTCCTCGTCTACACTTCAAATGAATGTAAATGCGACACTTCCTAGCAAGGAAATTGCGTATGCAGATGTCTAGGTGTCGTAGCAATAGAGTTCTAATGCCTCTTAAAACGCGATATCACATCTCATTTCTATGTTTCATGGTAAGATATAATATGATTTGCGAAGTGTCATGTATTCCTCGTCTACACTTCAAATGAATGTAAATGCGACACTTCCTTGCTAGGAAATAGAGTCTGCAGATGTCTAGGTATCGTAGCGATAGAGTTCTAATGCTTCTTAAAACGAGATATCGCATCTCATTTCTATGTTTCATGGTAAGATATAATATGATTTGCGAAGTGTTATGTATTCCTCGTCTACACTTCAAATGAATGTAAATGCGACACTTCCATTCATGGAAATAGGGTTTGCAGATGTCTACCTATCGTAACAATAGGGTTCTAATGCTTCGTAAGACGCGATATCGCATCTCATTTCTATGTTTCATGGTAAGATATAATATGATTTGCGAAGTGTTATGTATTCCTCGTCTACACTTCAAAAAGAATGTGAATGCGACACTTCCTTGCAAGGAAATAGCGTTTGCAGTTGTCTACGTATCGTAGCAATAGAGTTCTTATGATTCTTAAAACGCGATATCGCATCTCATTTCTATGTTTCATGGTAAGATATAATATGATTTGCGAAGTGTTATGTATTTCTCGTCTACACTTCAAATGAATGTGAGTCCGACACTTCCTCGCTAGGAAATAGCGTTTGCAGATGTCTACGTATCGTAGCAGTAGTGTACTTATGATTCTTAAAACGCGATATCGCATCTCATTTCTATGTTTCATGGTAAGATATAATATGATTTGTGAAGTGTTATGTATTCCTCGTCTACACTTCAAATGAATGTAAATGCGACACTTCCTCGCTAGGAAATAGCGTTTGCGGATGTCTACGTATCGTAGCAATAGAGTTCTTATGATTCTTAGAACGCGATATCGCATCTCATTTCTATGGTTCATGGTAAGATATAATATGATTTGCGAAGTGTCATGTATTCCTCGTCTACACTTCAAATGAATGTAAATGCGACACTTCCTTGCTAGGAAATAGTGTCTGCAGATGTCTAGGTGTCGTAGCAATAGAGTTCTAATGCCTCTTAAAACGCGATATCACATCTCATTTCTATGTTTCATGGTAAGATGTAATATGATTTGCGAAGTGTTATGTATTCCTCCTATACACTTCAAATGAATGTAAATGCGACACTTCCTTGCAAGGAAATAGCGTTTGCAAATGTATACCTATCGTAGAAATAGTGTTCTTATGATTCTTAGAACGCGATATCGCATCTCATTTCTATCTTTCAAGGTAAGATATAATATGATTTGCGAAGTGTTATGTATTCCTCGTCTACACTTCAAATGAATGTAAATGCGACACTTCCTTGCTAGGAAATAGAGTCTGCAGATGTCTAGGTATCGTAGCGATAGAGTTCTAATGCTTCTTAAAACGTGATATCGCATCTCATTTCTATGTTTCATGGTAAGATATAATATGATTTGCGAAGTGTTATGTATTCCTCGTCTACACTTCAAATGAATGTAAATGCGACACTTCCATTCATGGAAATAGGGTTTGCAGATGTCTACCTATCGTAACAATAGGGTTCTAATGCTTCGTAAAACGCGATATCGCATCTCATTTCTATGTTTCATGGTAAGATATAATATGATTTGCGAAGTGTTATGTATTCCTCGTCTACACTTCAAAAAGAATGTGAATGCGACACTTCCTTGCAAGGAAATAGCGTTTGCAGTTGTCTACGTATCGTAGCAATAGAGTTCTTATGATTCTTAAAACGCGATATCGCATATCATTTCTATCTTTCATGGTAAGATATTATATAATTTGCGAAGTGTTATGTATTCCTCGTCTACACTTCAAATGAATGTAAATGCGACACTTCCTTGCATGGAAATAGCGTTTGCAGATGTCTGCGTATCGTAGCAATGGAGTTCTTATGATTCTCAAAACGCGATATCGCATCTCATTTCTATGTTTCATGGTAAGATATAATATGATTTGCGAAGTGTTATGTATTCCTCGTCTACACTTCAAATGAATGTAAATGCGACACTTCCTAGCAAGGAAATTGCGTATGCAGATGTCTAGGTGTCGTAGCAATAGAGTTCTAATGCCTCTTAAAACGCGATATCACATCTCATTTCTATGTTTCATGGTAAGATATAATATGATTTGCGAAGTGTCATGTATTCCTCGTCTACACTTCAAATGAATGTAAATGCGACACTTCCTTGCTAGGAAATAGAGTCTGCAGATGTCTAGGTATCGTAGCGATAGAGTTCTAATGCTTCTTAAAACGAGATATCGCATCTCATTTCTATGTTTCATGGTAAGATATAATATGATTTGCGAAGTGTTATGTATTCCTCGTCTACACTTCAAATGAATGTAAATGCGACACTTCCATTCATGGAAATAGGGTTTGCAGATGTCTACCTATCGTAACAATAGGGTTCTAATGCTTCGTAAGACGCGATATCGCATCTCATTTCTATGTTTCATGGTAAGATATAATATGATTTGCGAAGTGTTATGTATTCCTCGTCTACACTTCAAAAAGAATGTGAATGCGACACTTCCTTGCAAGGAAATAGCGTTTGCAGTTGTCTACGTATCGTAGCAATAGAGTTCTTATGATTCTTAAAACGCGATATCGCATCTCATTTCTATGTTTCATGGTAAGATATAATATGATTTGCGAAGTGTTATGTATTTCTCGTCTACACTTCAAATGAATGTGAGTCCGACACTTCCTCGCTAGGAAATAGCGTTTGCAGATGTCTACGTATCGTAGCAGTAGTGTACTTATGATTCTTAAAACGCGATATCGCATCTCATTTCTATGTTTCATGGTAAGATATAATATGATTTGTGAAGTGTTATGTATTCCTCGTCTACACTTCAAATGAATGTAAATGCGACACTTCCTCGCTAGGAAATAGCGTTTGCGGATGTCTACGTATCGTAGCAATAGAGTTCTTATGATTCTTAGAACGCGATATCGCATCTCATTTCTATGGTTCATGGTAAGATATAATATGATTTGCGAAGTGTCATGTATTCCTCGTCTACACTTCAAATGAATGTAAATGCGACACTTCCTTGCTAGGAAATAGTGTCTGCAGATGTCTAGGTGTCGTAGCAATAGAGTTCTAATGCCTCTTAAAACGCGATATCACATCTCATTTCTATGTTTCATGGTAAGATGTAATATGATTTGCGAAGTGTTATGTATTCCTCCTATACACTTCAAATGAATGTAAATGCGACACTTCCTTGCAAGGAAATAGCGTTTGCAAATGTATACCTATCGTAGAAATAGTGTTCTTATGATTCTTAGAACGCGATATCGCATCTCATTTCTATCTTTCAAGGTAAGATATAATATGATTTGCGAAGTGTTATGTATTCCTCGTCTACACTTCAAATGAATGTAAATGCGACACTTCCTTGCTAGGAAATAGAGTCTGCAGATGTCTAGGTATCGTAGCGATAGAGTTCTAATGCTTCTTAAAACGAGATATCGCATCTCATTTCTATGTTTCATGGTAAGATATAATATGATTTGCGAAGTGTTATGTATTCCTCGTCTACACTTCAAATGAATGTAAATGCGACACTTCCATTCATGGAAATAGGGTTTGCAGATGTCTACCTATCGTAACAATAGGGTTCTAATGCTTCGTAAAACGCGATATCGCATCTCATTTCTATGTTTCATGGTAAGATATAATATGATTTGCGAAGTGTTATGTATTCCTCGTCTACACTTCAAAAAGAATGTGAATGCGACACTTCCTTGCAAGGAAATAGCGTTTGCAGTTGTCTACGTATCGTAGCAATAGAGTTCTTATGATTCTTAAAACGCGATATCGCATATCATTTCTATCTTTCATGGTAAGATATTATATAATTTGCGAAGTGTTATGTATTCCTCTTCTACACTTCAAATGAATGTAAATGCGACACTTCCTTGCATGGAAATAGCGTTTGCAGATGTCTACGTATCGTAGCAATGGAGTTCTTATGATTCTTAAAACGCGATATCGCATCTCATTTCTATGTTTCATGGTAAGATATAATATGATTTGCGAAGTGTTATGTATTTCTCGTCTACACTTCAAATGAATGTGAGTCCGACACTTCCTCGCTAGGAAATAGCGTTTGCAGATGTCTACGTATCGTAGCAGTAGTGTACTTATGATTCTTAAAACGCGATATCGCATATCATTTCTATCTTTCATGGTAAGATATTATATAATTTGCGAAGTGTTATGTATTCCTCTTCTACACTTCAAATGAATGTAAATGCGACACTTCCTTGCATGGAAATAGCGTTTGCAGATGTCTACGTATCGTAGCAATGGAGTTCTTATGATTCTTAAAACGCGATATCGCATCTCATTTCTATGTTTCATGGTAAGATATAATATGATTTGCGAAGTGTTATGTATTTCTCGTCTACACTTCAAATGAATGTGAGTCCGACACTTCCTCGCTAGGAAATAGCGTTTGCAGATGTCTACGTATCGTAGCAGTAGTGTACTTATGATTCTTAAAACGCGATATCGCATCTCATTTCTATGTTTCATGGTAAGATATAATATGATTTGTGAAGTGTTATGTATTCCTCGTCTACACTTCAAATGAATGTAAATGCGACACTTCCTCGCTAGGAAATAGCGTTTGCGGATGTCTACGTATCGTAGCAATAGAGTTCTTATGATTCTTAGAACGCGATATCGCATCTCATTTCTATGGTTCATGGTAAGATATAATATGATTTGCGAAGTGTTATGTATTCCTCGTCTACACATCAAATGAATGTAAATGCGACACTTCCTTGCTAGGAAATAGCGTCTGCAGATGTCCAAGTATCGTAGCGATAGAGTTCTAATGCTTCTTGAAACGCGATGTCGCATCTCATTTCTATGTTTCATGGTAAGATATAATATGATTTGCGAAGTGTCATGTATTCCTCGTCTACACTTCAAATGAATGTAAATGCGACACTTCCTTGCTAGGAAATAGTGTCTGCAGATGTCTAGGTGTCGTAGCAATAGTGTTCTAATGCCTCTTAAAACGCGATATCACATCTCATTTCTATGTTTCATGGTAAGATGTAATATGATTTGCGAAGTGTTATGTATTCCTCCTCTACACTTCAAATGAATGTAAATGCGACACTTCCTTGCAAGGAAATAGCGTTTGCAAATGTCTACCTATCGTAGAAATAGTGTTCTTATGATTCTTAGAACGCGATATCGCATCTCATTTCTATCTTTCAAGGTAAGATATAATATGATTTGCGAAGTGTTATGTATTCCTCGTCTACACTTCAAATGAATGTAAATGCGACACTTCCTTGCTAGGAAATAGAGTCTGCAGATGTCTAGGTATCGTAGCGATAGAGTTCTAATGCTTCTTAAAACGAGATATCGCATCTCATTTCTATGTTTCATGGTAAGATATAATATGATTTGCGAAGTGTTATGTATTCCTCGTCTACACTTCAAATGAATGTAAATGCGACACTTCCATTCATGGAAATAGGGTTTGCAGATGTCTACCTATCGTAACAATAGGGTTCTAATGCTTCGTAAAACGCGATATCGCATCTCATTTCTATGTTTCATGGTAAGATATAATATGATTTGCGAAGTGTTATGTATTCCTCGTCTACACTTCAAAAAGAATGTGAATGCGACACTTCCTTGCAAGGAAATAGCGTTTGCAGTTGTCTACGTATCGTAGCAATAGAGTTCTTATGATTCTTAAAACGCGATATCGCATATCATTTCTATCTTTCATGGTAAGATATTATATAATTTGCGAAGTGTTATGCATTCCTCGTCTACACTTCAAATGAATGTAAATGCGACACTTCCTTGCATGGAAATAGCGTTTGCAGATGTCTGCGTATCGTAGCAATGGAGTTCTTATGATTCTCAAAACGCGATATCGCATCTCATTTCTATGTTTCATGGTAAGATATAATATGATTTGCGAAGTGTTATGTATTCCTCGTCTACACTTCAAATGAATGTAAATGCGACACTTCCTCGCTAGGAAATAGCGTTTGCGGATGTCTACGTATCGTAGCAATAGAGTTCTTATGATTCTTAGAACGCGATATCGCATTTCATTTCTATGTTTCATGGTAAGATATAATATGATTTGTGAAGTGTTATGTATTCCTCGTCTACACTTCAAATGAATGTAAATGCGACACTTCCATTCATGGAAATAGGGTTTGCAGATGTCTACCTATCGTAACAATAGGGTTCTAATGCTTCGTAAAACGCGATATCGCATCTCATTTCTATGTTTCATGGTAAGATATAATATGATTTGCGAAGTGTTATGTATTCCTCGTCTACACTTCAAAAAGAATGTGAATGCGACACTTCCTTGCAAGGAAATAGCGTTTGCAGTTGTCTACGTATCGTAGCAATAGAGTTCTTATGATTCTTAAAACGCGATATCGCATATCATTTCTATCTTTCATGGTAAGATATTATATAATTTGCGAAGTGTTATGTATTCCTCTTCTACACTTCAAATGAATGTAAATGCGACACTTCCTTGCATGGAAATAGCGTTTGCAGATGTCTGCGTATCGTAGCAATGGAGTTCTTATGATTCTCAAAACGCGATATCGCATCTCATTTCTATGTTTCATGGTAAGATATAATATGATTTGCGAAGTGTTATGTATTCCTCGTCTACACTTCAAATGAATGTAAATGCGACACTTCCTAGCAAGGAAATTGCGTATGCAGATGTCTAGGTGTCGTAGCAATAGAGTTCTAATGCCTCTTAAAACGCGATATCACATCTCATTTCTATGTTTCATGGTAAGATATAATATGATTTGCGAAGTGTCATGTATTCCTCGTCTACACTTCAAATGAATGTAAATGAGACACTTCCTTGCTAGGAAATAGCGTCTGCAGATTTCTAGGTATCGTAGCAATAGAGTTCTAATGCTTCTTAAAACGCGATATCGCATCTCATTTCTATCTTTCATGGTAAGATATAATATGATTTGCGAAGTGTTATGTATTCCTCGTCTACACTTCAAATGAATGTGAATGCGACACTTCCTCGCTAGGAAATAGCGTTTGCAGATGTCTACGTATCGTAGCAGTAGTGTTCTTATGATTCTTTAAACGTGATATCGCATCTCATTTCTATGTTTCATGGTAAGATGTAATATGATTTGCAAAGTGTCATGTATTCCTCGTCTACACTTCAAATGAATGTAAATGCGACACTTCCTTGCTAGGAAATAGCGTCTGCAAATGTCTAGGTATCGTAGCAATGGAGTTCTTATGATCCTTAAAACGCGATATCGCATCTCATTTCTATGTTTCATGGTAAGATATAATATGATTTGCGAAGTGTTATGTATTCCTCGTCTACACTTCAAATGAATGTAAATGCGACAATTCCTTGCTAGGAAATAGAGTCTGCAGATGTCTAGGTATCGTAGCGATAGAGTTCTAATGCTTCTTAAAACGAGATATCGCATCTCATTTCTATGTTTCATGGTAAGATATAATATGATTTGCGAAGTGTTATGTATTCCTCGTCTACACATCAAATGAATGTAAATGCGACACTTCCATTCATGGAAATAGGGTTTGCAGATGTCTACCTATCGTAACAATAGGGTTCTAATGCTTCGTAAAACGCGATATCGCATCTCATTTCTATGTTTCATGGTAAGATATAATATGATTTGCGAAGTGTTATGTATTCCTCGTCTACACTTCAAAAAGAATGTGAATGCGACACTTCCTTGCAAGGAAATAGCGTTTGCAGATGTCTACGTATCGTAGCAGTAGTGTTCTTATGATTCTTTAAACGTGATATCGCATCTCATTTCTATGTTTCATGGTAAGATGTAATATGATTTGCAAAGTGTCATGTATTCCTCGTCTACACTTCAAATGAATGTAAATGCGACACTTCCTTGCTAGGAAATAGCGTCTGCAAATGTCTAGGTATCGTAGCAATGGAGTTCTTATGATCCTTAAAACGCGATATCGCATCTCATTTCTATGTTTCATGGTAAGATATAATATGATTTGCGAAGTGTTATGTATTCCTCGTCTACACTTCAAATGAATGTAAATGCGACACTTCCTCGCTAGGAAATAGCGTTTGCGGATGTCTACGTATCGTAGCAATAGAGTTCTTATGATTCTTAGAACGCGATATCGCATTTCATTTCTATGATTCATGGTAAGATATAATATGATTTGTGAAGTGTTATGTATTCCTCGTCTACACTTCAAATGAATGTAAATGCGACACTTCCTTGCAAGGAAATAGCGTTTGCAAATGTCTACCTATCGTAGCAATAGTGTTCTTATGATTCTTAAAACGCGATATCGCATCTCATTTCTATGTTTCATGGTAAGATATAATATGATTTGCGAAGTGTCATGTATTCCTCGTCTACACTTCAAATGAATGTAAATGCGACACTTCCTTGCTAGGAAATAGCGTCTGCAAATGTCTATGTATCGTAGCAATGGAGTTCAAATGCTTCTTAAAACGAGATATTGCATCTCATATCTATGTTTAATGATAAGATATAATATTCATTGCGAAGTGTTATGCATTCCTCGTCTACGATTCAAATGAATGTAAATGCGACACTTCCTTGCAAGGAAATAGCGTTTGCAGATGTCTACGTATCGTAGCAATAGAGTTCTTATGATTCTTAAAACGCGATATCGCATCTCATTTCTATGTTTCATGGTAAGATATAATATGATTTGCGAAGTGTTATGTATTCCTCGTCTACACTTCAAATGAATGTGAATGCGACACTTCCTCGCTAGGAAATAGCGTTTGCGGATGTCTACGTATCGTAGCAATAGAGTTCTTATGATTCTTAGAACGCGATATCGCATCTCATTTCTATGGTTCATGGTAAGATATAATATGATTTGCGAAGTGTTATGTATTCCTCGTCTACACTTCAAATGAATGTAAATGCGACACTTCCTTGCTAGGAAATAGAGTCTGCAGATGTCTAGGTATCGTAGCGATAGAGTTCTAATGCTTCTTAAAACGAGATATCGCATCTCATTTCTATGTTTCATGGTAAGATATAATATGATTTGCGAAGTGTTATGTATTCCTCGTCTACACTTCAAATGAATGTAAATGCGACACTTCCATTCATGGAAATAGGGTTTGCAGATGTCTACCTATCGTAACAATAGGGTTCTAATGCTTCGTAAAACGCGATATCGCATCTCATTTCTATGTTTCATGGTAAGATATAATATGATTTGCGAAGTGTTATGTATTCCTCGTCTACACTTCAAAAAGAATGTGAATGCGACACTTCCTTGCAAGGAAATAGCGTTTGCAGTTGTCTACGTATCGTAGCAATAGAGTTCTTATGATTCTTAAAACGCGATATCGCATCTCATTTCTATGTTTCATGGTAAGATATAATATGATTTGCGAAGTGTTATGTATTTCTCGTCTACACTTCAAATGAATGTGAGTGCGACACTTCCTCGCTAGGAAATAGCGTTTGCAGATGTCTACGTATCGTAGCAGTAGTGTACTTATGATTCTTAAAACGCGATATCGCATCTCATTTCTATGTTTCATGGTAAGATATAATATGATTTGTGAAGTGTTATGTATTCCTCGTCTACACTTCAAATGAATGTAAATGCGACACTTCCTCGCTAGGAAATAGCGTTTGCGGATGTCTACGTATCGTAGCAATAGAGTTCTTATGATACTTAGAACGCGATATCGCATCTCATTTCTATGGTTCATGGTAAGATATAATATGATTTGCGAAGTGTTATGTATTCCTCGTCTACACATCAAATGAATGTAAATGCGACACTTCCTTGCTAGGAAATAGCGTCTGCAGATGTCCAAGTATCGTAGCGATAGAGTTCTAATGCTTCTTAAAACGCGATGTCGCATCTCATTTCTATGTTTCATGGTAAGATATAATATGATTTGCGAAGTGTCATGTATTCCTCGTCTACACTTCAAATGAATGTAAATGCGACACTTCCATTCATGGAAATAGGGTTTGCAGATGTCTACCTATCGTAACAATAGGGTTCCAATGCTTCGTAAAACGCGATATCGCATCTCATTTCTATGTTTCATGGTAAGATATAATATTCATTGCGAAGTGTTATGTATTCCTCGTCTACACTTCAAATGAATGTAAATGCGACACTTCCTTGCTAGGAAATAGCGTCTGCAGATGCCTAGGTATCGTAGCAATGGAGTTCTAATGCTTCTTAAAACGCGATATCGCATCTCATTTCTATGTTTCATGGTAAGATATAATATGATTTGCGAAGTGTCATGTATTCTCCTCGTCTACACATCAAATGAATGTAAATGCCCCACTTCCTTGCTAGGAAATAGCGTCTGCAGATGTCTAGGTATCGTAGCAGTAGAGTTCTAATGCTTCTTAAAACGCGATATCGCATCTCATTTCTATGTTTCATGGTAAGATATAATATGATTTGCGAATTGTTATGTATTCCTCGTCTACACTTCAAATGAATGTGAATGCGACACTTCCTCGCTAGGAAATAGCGTTTGCAAATGTCTACCTATCGTAGCAATAGTGTTCTAATGCTTCTTAAAACGCGATATCGCATCTCATTTCTATGTTTCATGGTAAGATATAATATGATTTGCGAAGTGTCATGTATTCCTCGTCTACACTTCAAATGAATGTAAATGCGACACTTCCTTGCTAGGAAATAGCGTCTGCAAATGTCTAGGTATCGTAGCAATAGAGTTCAAATGTCTCTTAAAACGAGATATTGCATCTCATATCTATGTTTAATGATAAGATATAATATTCATTGCGAAGTGTTATGCATTCCTCGTCTACGATTCAAATGAATATAAATGCGACACTTCCTTGCAAGGAAATAGCGTTTGCAGATGTCTACGTATCGTAGCAATTGAGTTCTTATGATTCTTAAAACGCGATATCGCATCTCATTTCTATGTTTCATGGTAAGATATAATATGATTTGCGAAGTGTTATGTATTCCTCGTCTACACTTCAAATGAATGTAAATGCGACACTTCCTTGCTAGGAAATAGCGTCTGCAGATGTCTAAGTATCGTAGCGATAGAGTTCTAATGCTTCTTAAAACGCGATATCGCATCTCATTTCTATGTTTCATGGTAAGATATAATATGATTTGCGAAGTGTTATGTATTCCTCGTCTACAATTCAAATGAATGTAAATGCGGCACTTCCTTGCAAAGAAATAGCGTTTGCAGATGTCTACGTATCGTAGCAATAGATATCTAATGCTTCTTAGAACGCGATATCGCATCTCATTTCTATGTTTCCTGGTAAGATATAATATGAGTTGCGAAGTGTCATGTATTCCTCGTCTACACTTCAAATGAATGTAAATGCGACACTTCCTTGCTAGGAAATAGCGTCTGCAGATGTCTAGGTGTCGTAGCAATAGAGTTCAAATGCTATTTAAAACGAGATATTGCATCTCATATCTATGTTTCATGATAAGATATAATATTCATTGCGAAGTGTTATGCATTCCTCGTATACGAATCAAATGAATGTAAATGCGACACTTCCTTGCAAGGAAATAGCGTTTGCAGTTGTCTACGTTTCGTAGCAATAGAGTTCTTATGATTCTTAAAACGCGATATCGCATTTCATTTCTATCTTTCATGGTAAGATATAATATGATTTGCGAAGTGTTATGTATTCCTCGTCTACACTTCAAATGAATGTGAGTGCGACACTTCCTCGCTGGGAAATAACGTTTGCAGATGTCTACGTATCGTAGCAGTAGTGTTCTTATGATTCTTAAAACGCGATATCGCATCTCATTTCTATGTTTCATGGTAAGATATAATATGATTTGCGAAGTGTTATGTATTCCTCATCTACACTTCAATTGAATGTAAATGCGACACTTCCTTGCATGGAAATAGCGTTTGCAGATGTCTACGTATCGTAGCAATGGAGTTCTTATGATTCTTAAAACGCGATATCGCATCTCAATTCTATGTTTCATGGTAAGATATAATATGATTTGCGAAGTGTTATGTATTCCTCGTCTACACTTCAAATGAATGTAAATGCGACACTTCCTTGCTAGGAAATAGCGTCTGCAGATGTCTAAGTATCGTAGCGATAGAGTTCTAATGCTTCTTAAAACGCGATATCGCATCTCATTTCTATGTTTCATGGTAAGATATAATATGATTTGCGAAGTGTTATGTATTCCTCGTCTACAATTCAAATGAATGTAAATGCGGCACTTCCTTGCAAAGAAATAGCGTTTGCAGATGTCTACGTATCGTAGCAATAGATATCTAATGCTTCTTAGAACGCGATATCGCATCTCATTTCTATGTTTCCTGGTAAGATATAATATGAGTTGCGAAGTGTCATGTATTCCTCGTCTACACTTCAAATGAATGTAAATGCGACACTTCCTAGCAAGGAAATAGCGTTTGCAGATGTCTACGTATCGTAGTAATAGATTTCTAATGCTTCGTAAAACGCGATATAGCATCTCATTTCTATGTTTCATGGTAAGATACAATATGATTTGCGAAGTGTTATGTATTCCTCGTCTACACTTCAAAGGAATGTGAATGCGACACTTCCTCGCTAGGATATAGCGTTTGCAGATGTCTACGTATCGTAGCAATAGATTCCTAATGCTTCTTAAAACGCGATATCGCAACTCATTTCTATGTTTCATGGTAAGATATAATATTATTTGCGAAGTGTTATGTATTCCTCGTCTACACTTCAAATGAATGTAAATGCGACACTTCCTTGCAAGGAAATAGCGTTTGCAGTTGTCTACGTATCGTAGCAATAGAGTTCTTATGATTCTTAAAACGCGATATCGCATCTCATTTCTGTGTTTCATGGTAAGATATAATATGATTTGCTTAGTGTCATGTATTCCTCGTCTACACTTCAAATGAATGTAAATGCGACACTCCCTTGCTAGGAAATAGCGTCTGCAGATGTCTAGGTATCGTAGCGATAGTGTTCTAATGCTTCTTAAAACGCGATATCGCATCACATTCCTATGTTTCATGGTAAGATATAATATGATTTGCGAAGTGTTATGTATTCCTCGTCTACACTTCAAATGAATGTAATTGCGACACTTCCTTGCCAGGAAATAGAGTTTGCAAATGTCTACCTATCGTAGCAATAGTGTTCTAATGCTTCTTAAAACGCGATATCGCATCTCATTTCTATGTTTCATGGTAAGATATATCATGAATTGCGAAGTGTCATGTATTCCTCGTCTACACTTCAAATGAATGTGAATGCGAAACTTGCTCGCTAGGAAATAGCGTTTGCAGATGTCTACGTATCGTAACAATAGATTTCTAATGGTTCTTAAAACGCGATATCGCATCTCATTTCTATGTTTCATGGTAAGATATAATATGATTTGCGAAGTGTCATGTATTCCTCGTCTGTACTTCAAATGAATGTAAATGCGACAATTCCTTGCAAGGAAATAGCGTTTGCAGATGTCTACGTATCGTAGCAATAGAGTTCTTATGATCCTTAAAACGCGATATCGCATCTCATTTCTATGTTTCATGGTAACATATAATATGATTTGCGAAGTGTTATGTATTCCTCGTCTACACTTCAAAGGAATGTGAATGCGACACTTCCATGCATGGAAATAGCGTTTGCAGATGTCTACGTATCGTAGCAATGGAGTTCTTATGATTCTTAAAACGCGACATCGCATCTCAATTCTATGTTTCATGGTAAGATATAATATGATTTGCGAAGTGTCATGTATTCCTCGTCTACACTTCAAATAAATATAAATGCGACACTTCCTAGCAAGGAAATAACGTTTGCAGATGTCTACGTATCATAGCAATAGATTTCTAATGCTTCTTAAAACGCGATATTGCATCTCATTTCTATGTTTCATGGTAAGATATAATATGATTTGCGAAGTGTTACGTATTCCTCGTCTACACTTCATAGGAATGTGAATGCGACACTTCCTCGCTAGGAAATAGCGTTTGCAGATGTCTACGTATCGTAACAATAGACTTCTAATGCTTCTTAAAACGCGATATCGCATCTCATTTCTATGTTTCATGGTAAGATATAACATGATTTGCGAAGTGTCATGTATTCCTCGTCTACACTTCAAATGAATGTAAATGCGTCACTTCCTTGTTAGGAAACAGCGTCTGCAGATGTCTAGGAATCGTAGCAATAGAGTTCAAATGCTTCTTAAAACGAGATATTGCATCTCATATCTATGTTTCATGATAAGATATATACATTGCGAAGTGTTATGCATTCCTCGTATACGATACAAATGAATGTAAATGCGACACTTCCTTGCAAGGAAATAGCGTTTGCAGTTGTCTACGTATCGTAGCAATAGATTTCTTATGATTCTTAAAACCCGAAATCGCATCTCATTTCTATGTTTTATGTTAAGATATAATATGATTTGCGAAGTGTTATGTATTCCTCGTCTACATTTCAAATGAATGTAAATGCGACACTTCCTTGCAAAGAAATAGCGTTTGCAGATGTCTACGTATCGTAGCAATAGATTTTTAATGCTTCTTAAAACGCGATATCGCATCTCATTTCCATGTTTCATGGTAAGATATAATATGATTTGCGAAGTGTCATGTATTCCTCGTCTACACTTCAAATGAATGTAAATGCGACACTTCCTAGCAAGGAAATAGCGTCTGCAGATGTCTAGGTATCGTAGCAATAGAGTTCAAATGCTTCTTAAAACGAGATATTGCATTTCATATCTATGTTTCATGATAAGATATAATATTCATTGCGAAGTGTTATGTATTCCTCGTTACACTTCAAATGAATGTAAATGCGACACTTCCTTGCTAGGAAATAGCGTCTGCAGATGTTTAGGTATCGTAGCGATAGAGTTCTGATGCTCCTTGAAACGCGATATCGCATCTCATTTCTATGTTTCATGGTAAGATATAATATGATTTGCGAAGTGTTATGTATTCCTCATCTACACATCAATTGAATGTAAATGCGACACTTCCTTGCTAGGAAATAGCGTCTGCAGATGTCTAGGTATCGTAGCAATAGAGTTCTAATGCTTCTTAAAACGCGATATCGCATCTCATTTCTATGTTTCATGGTAAGATATAGTATGATTTGCGAAGTGTTATGTATTCCTCGTCTACACTTCAAATGAATGTAAGTGCGACACTTCCTCACAAGGTAATAGCGTTTGCAGGTGTCTACGTATCGTAGCAATAGAGTTCTTATGATTCTTAAAACGCGATATCGCATCTCATTTCTATGTTTTATGGTAAGATATAATATGAGTTGCGAAGTGTTATGTATTCCTCGTCCACAATTCAAATGAATGTAAATGCGACACTTTCTTGCTAGGAAATAGCGTCTGCAGATGTCTAGGTTTCGTAGCGATAGAGTTCTAATGCTTCTTAAAACGCGATATCGCATCTCATATCTATGTTTCATGGTAAGATATAATATGATTCGCGAAGTGTTATGTATTCCTCGCCTACACTTCAAATGAATGTAAATGCGACACTTCCTTGCAAAGAAATAGCGATTGCAGATGTCTACGTATCGTAGCAATAGATATCTAATGCTTCTTAAAATGCGATATCGCATCTCATTTCTATGTTTCATGGTAAGATATAATATGATTTGCGAAGTGTCATGTATTCCTCGTCTACACTTCAAACGAATATAAATGCGACACTTCCTAGCAAGGAAATAACGTTTGCAGATGTCTACGTATCATAGCAATAGATTTCTAATGCTTCTTAAAACGCGATATTGCATCTCATTTCTATGTTTCATGGTAAGATATAACATGACTTGCGAAGTGTCATGTATTCCTCGTCTACACTTCAAATGAATGTAAATGCGTCACTTCCTTGTTAGGAAACAGCGTCTGCAGATGTCTAGGAATCGTAGCAATAGAGTTCAAATGCTTCTTAAAACGAGATATTGCATCTCACATCTATGTTTCATGATAAGATATATACATTGCGAAGTGTTATGCATTCCTCGTATACGATACAAATGAATGTAAATGCGACACTTCCTTGCAAGGAAATAGCGTTTGCAGTTGTCTACGTATCGTAGCAATAGAGTTCTTATGATTCTTAAAACCCGAAATCGCATCTCATTTCTATGTTTTATGTTAAGATATAATATGATTTGCGAAGTGTTATGTATTCCTCGTCTACATTTCAAATGAATGTAAATGCGACACTTCCTTGCAAAGAAATAGCGTTTGCAGATGTCTACGTATCGTAGCAATAGATTTCTAATGCTTCTTAAAAATCGATATCGCATCTCATTTTTATGTTTCATGGTAAGATATAATATGATTTGCGAAGTGTCATGTATTCCTCGTCTACACTTCAAATGAATGTAAATGCGACACTTCCTAGCAAGGAAATAGCGTCTGTAGATGTCTAGGTATCGTAGCAATAGAGTTCAAATGCTTCTTAAAACGAGATATTGCATTTCATATCTATGTTTCATGATAAGATATAATATTCATTGCGAAGTGTTATGTATTCCTCGTTACACTTCAAATGAATGTAAATGCGACACTTCCTTGCTAGGAAATAGCGTCTGCAGATGTCTACGTATCGTAGCAATAGAGTTCTTATGATTCTTAAAACGCGATATCGCATCTCATTTCTATGTTTTATGTTAAGATATAATATGATTTGCGATGTGTTATGTATTCCTCGTCTACACTTCAAATGAATGTAAATGCGACACTCCCTTGCTAGGAAATAGCGTCTGCAGATGTCTAGGTATCGTAGCGATAGAGTTCTAATGCTTCTTAAAACGCGATATCGCATCTCATTTCTATGTTTCATGGTAAGATACAATATGATTTGCGAAGTGTTATGTATTCCTCGTCTACACTTCAAATGAATGTAAATGCGACACTTCCTTGCAAAGAAATAGCGTTTGCAGATGTCTACGTATCGTAGCAATAGATATCTAATGCTTCTTAAAACGCGATATCGCATCTCATTTCTATGTTTCATGGTAAGATATAATCTGATTTGCGAAGTTTCATGTATTCCTCGTCTACACTTCAAATGAATGTAAATGCGACACTTCCTAGCAAGGAAATAGCGTTTGCAGATGTCTACGTATCATAGTAATAGATTCCTAATGCTTCTTACGACGCGATATCGCATCTCATATCTATGTTTCATGGTAAGATATAATATGATTTGCGAAGTGTTATGTATTCCTCGTCTACACTTCAAAGGAATGTGAATGCGACACTTGCTCGCTAGGAAATAGCGTTTGCAGATGTCTAGGTATCGTAGCAATAGAGTTCAAATGCTTCTTAAAACGAGATATTGCATCTCATATCTATGTTTCATGGTAAGATATAATATGATTTGCGAAGTGTCATGTATTCCCCGTCTACAATTCAAATGAATGTAAATGTGACACTTCCCTCGCTAGGAAATAGCGTTTGCAGATGTCTACGTATCGTAGCAATAGAGTTCTTATGATTCTTAAAACGCGATATTGCATCTCATTTCTATGTTTCATGGTAAGATATAATATGATTTGCGAAGTATTATGTATTCCTCGTCTACACTTCAAAGGAATGTGAATGCGACACTTCCTCGCTAGGAAATAGCGTTTGCAGATGTCTACGTATCGTAACAATAGATTTCTAATGCTTCTTAAAACGCGATATTGCAACTCATTTCTATGTTTCATGGTATGATATAATATGATTTGCGGAGTGTCATGTAATCCTCGTCTACACTTCAAATGAATGTAAATGCGACACTTCTTCGCTAGGAAATAGCGCTTGCAGATGTCTACGTATCGTAGCAATAGAGTTCTTATGATTCTTAAAACGCGATATCGCATCTCATTTCTATGTTTCATGGTAAGATATAATATGATTTGCGAAGTGTTATGTATTCCTCGTCTACACTTCAAATGAATGTGAATGCGACATTTCCTCGCTAGGAAATAGCGTTTGCAGATGTCTACGTATCGAAGCAATAGATTTCTAATGCTTCTTAAAACGCGATATCGCATCTCATTTCTATGTTTCATGGTAAGATATAACATGATTTGCGAAGTGTCATGTATTCCTCGTCTACACTTCAAATCAATGTAAATGCGACACTTCCTTGCAAGGAAATAGCGTTTGCAGTTGTCTACGTATCGTAGCAATAGAGTTCTTATGATTCTTAAAACGCGATATCGCATCTCATTTCTATGTTTCATGGTAAGATATAATATGGTTTGCGAAGTGTTATGTATTCCTCGTCTACACTTCAAATGAATGTGAATGCGACATTTCCTCGCTAGGAAATAGCGTTTGCAGATGTCTACGTATCGTAGCAATAGTGTTCTTATGATTCTTAAAACGCGATATCGCATCTCATTTCTATGTTTTGTGGTAAGATATAATATGATTTGCGAAGTGTCATGTATTCCTCGTCTACACTTCAAATGAATGTAAATGCGACACTTCCTAGCAAGGAAATAGCGTTTGCAGATGTCTACGTATCGTAGCAATAGATTTCTAATGCTTCTTAGGACGCGATATCGCATCTCATTTCTATTTTTCATGGTAAGATATAATATGATTTGCGAAGTGTTATGTATTCCTCGTCTACACTTCAAAGGAATGTGAATGCGACACTTCCTTGCTAGGAAATAGCGTCTGCAGATGTCTAGGTATCGTAGCAATAGAGTTCAAATGCTTCTTAAAACGAGATATTGCATCTCATATCTATGTTTCATGGTAAGATATAATATTCATTGCGAAGTGTTATGCATTCCTCGTATACGATACAAATTAATGTAGATGAGACACCTCCTTGCAAGGAAATAGCGTTTGCAGATGTCTACGTATCGTAGCAATAGAGTTCTTATGATTCTTAAAACGCGATATCGCATCTCATTTCTTTGTTTTATGATAAGATATAATATGATTTGCGAAGTGTTATGTATTCCTCGTCTACACTTCAAATGAATGTAAATGCGACACTACCTTGCTAGGAAATAGCGTTTGCAGATGTCTAGGTATCGTAGCGATAGAGTTCTAATGCTTCTTAAAACGCGATATCGCATCTCATTTCTATGTTTCATGGTATGATATAATATGATTTGCGAAGTGTTATGTATTCCTCGTCTACACTTCAAATGAATGTAAATGCGACACTTCCTTGCAAAGAAATAGCGTTTGCAGATGTCTACGTATCGTAGCAATAGATTTCTAATGCTTCTTAAAACGCGATATCACATCACATTTCTATGTTTCATGGTAAGATATAATATGATTTGCGAAGTGTCATGTATTCCTCGTCTACACTTCAAATGAATGTAAATGCGACACTTGCTAGCAAGGAAATAGCGTTTGCAGATGTCTACGTATCGTAGCAATAGATTTCTAATGCTTCTTAAGACGCGGTATCGCATCTCATTTCTATGTTTCATGGTAAGATATAATATGATTTGCGAAGTGTTATGTATTCCTCGTCTACACTTCAAATGAATGTGAATGCGACATTTCCTCGCTAGGAAATAGCGTTTGCAGATGTCTACGTATCGTAGCAATAGTGTTCTTATGATTCTTAAAACGCGATATCGCATCTCATTTCTATGTTTTATGGTAAGATATAATATGATTTGCGAAGTGTTATGTATTCCTCGTCTACACTTCAAATGAATGTGAATGCGACATTTCCTCGCTAGGAAATAGCGTTTGCAGATGTCTACGTATCGTAGCAATAGTGTTCTTATGATTCTTAAAACGCGATATCGCATCTCATTTCTATGTTTTATGGTAAGATATAATATGATTTGCGAAGTGTTATGTATTCCTCGTCTACACTTCAAATGAATGTAAATGCGACACTTCCTTGCTAGGAAATAGCGTCTGGAGATGTCTAGGTATCGTAGCAATAGAGTTCAAATGCTTCTTAAAACGAGATATTGCATCTCATATCTATGTTTCATGGTAAGATATAATATTCATTGCGAAGTGTTATGCATTCCTCGTATACGATACAAATTAATGTAGATGAGACACTTCCTTGCAAGGAAATAGCGTTTGCAGATGTCTACGTATCGAAGCAATAGAGTTCAAATGCTTCTTAAAACGAGATATTGCATCTCATACCGATGTTTCATGATAAGATATAATATTCATTGCGAAGTGTTATGCATTCCTCGTCTACAATTCAAATGAATGAAAATGCGACACTTCCTCGCTAGGGAATAGCGTTTGCAGATGTCTACGTATCGTAGCAATAGAGTTCTTATGATTCTTAAAACGCGATATCGCATCTCATTTCTATGTTTCATGGTAAGATATTATATGATTTGCGAAGTGTTATGTATTCCTCGTCTACACTTCAAGTGAATGTAAATGCGACACTTCCATGCAAGGAAATAGCGTTTGCAGATTTCTACGTATCGTAGCAATAGAGTTCTTGTGATTCTTAAAACGCGATATCGCATCTCATTTCTATGTTTCATGGTAAGATATAATATGATTTACGAAGTGTTATGTATTCCTCGTCTACACTTCAAATGAATGTAAATGCGACATTTCTTTGCTAGGAAATAGCGTCTGCAGATGACTAGGTATCGTAGCAATAGATTTATAATGCTTCTTAAAACGCGATATCGCATCTCATTTCTATGTTTCATGGTAAGATATAATATGATTTGCGAAGTGTCATGTATTCCTCGTCTACACTTCAAATGAATGTAAATGCGGCACTTCCTTGCTAGGAAATAGCGTCTGCAGATATCTATGTATCGTAGCAATAGAGATCAAATGCTTCTTAAAACGAGATATAGCATCTCATATCTATCTTTCATGATAAGATATAATATTCATTGCGAAGTCTTATGCATTCCTCGTCTACGATTCAAATGAATGTAAATGCGACACTTCCTTGCAAGGAAATAGCGTTTGCAGATGTCTACGTATCGTAGCAATAGGGTTCTTATGATTCTTAAAACGCGATATCGCATCTCATATCTATGTTTCATGGTAAGATATAATATGACTGGCGAAGTGTTATGCATTCCTCGTATACGATTCAAATGAATGTAGATGAGACACTTCCTTGCACGGAAATAGCGTTTGCAGTTGTCTACCTATCGTAGCAATAGAGTTCTTATGATTCTTAAAACCCGAAATCGCATCTCAGTTCTATGTTTCATGGTAAGATATAATATGATTTGCGAAGTGTTATGTATTCCTCGTCAACACTTCAAATGAATGTGAATGCGACACTTCCTCGCTAGGAAATAGCGTTTGCAGATGTCTACGTATCGTAGCAATAGAGTTCTTATGATTCTTAAAACGCGATATCGCATCTCATTTCTTTGTTTTATGATAAGATATAATATGATTTGCGAAGTGTTATGTATTCCTCGTCTACACTTCAAATGAATGTAAATGCGACACTCCCTTGCTAGAAAATAGCGTTTGCAGATGTCTAGGTATCGTAGCGATAGAGTTCTAATGCTTCTTAAAACGCGATATCGCATCTCATTTCTATGTTTCATGGTAAGATATAATATGATTTGCGAAGTGTTATGTATTCCTCGTCTACACTTCAAATGAATGTAAATGCGATACTTCCTTGCAAAGAAATAGCGTTTGCAGATATCTACGTATCGTAGCAATAGATTTCTAATGCTTCTTAAAACGCGATATCGCATCTCATTTCTATGTTTCATGGTAAGATATAACATGATTTGCGAAGTGTCATGTATTCCTCGTCTACACTTCAAATGAATGTAAATGCGGCACTTCCTTGCTAGGAAATAGCGTCTGCAGATGTCTATGTATCGTAGCAATAGAATTCAAATGCTTCTTAAAACGAGATATAGCATCTCATATCTATCTTTCATGATAAGATATAATATTCATTGCGAAGTCTTATGCATTCCTAGTCTACGATTCAAATGAATGTAAATGCGACACTTCCTTGCAAGGAAATAGCGTTTGTAGATGTCTACGTATCGTAGCAATAGAGTTCTTATGATTCTTAAAACGCGATATCGCATCTCATTTCTATGATTCATGGTAAGATATAATATGATTTGCGAAGTGATATGTATTCCTCGTCTACACTTCAAATGATTGTAAATTTGTCACTTCCTTGCTAGGAAGTAGCGTCTGCAGATGTCTAGGTATCGTAGCAATAGATTTCTAATGCTTCTTAAAACGCGATATCGCATCTCATTTCTATGTTTCATGGTAAGATATAGTATGATTTGCGAAGTGTTATGTATTCCTCGTCTACACTTCAAGCGAATGTAAATGCGACACTTCCATGCAAGGAAATAGCGTCTGCAGATGTCTAGGTATCGTAGCAATAGAGTTCAAATGCTTCATAAAACGAGATATTGCATCTCATATCTATGTTTCATGATAAGATATAATATTCATTGCGAAGTGTTATGTATTCCTCGTCTACACTTCAAATGAATGTAAATGCGACACTTCCATGCAAGGAAATAGCGTTTGCAGTTGTGTACGTATCGTAGCAATAGAGTTCTTATGATTCTTAAAACGCGATATCGCATCTCATATCTATGATTCATTGTAAGATATAATATGATTTGCGAAGTGTTATGTATTCCTCGTCTACACTTCAAATGAATGTGAATGCGACATTTCCTCGCTAGGAAATAGCGTTTGCAGATGTCTACGTATCGTAGCAATAGATTTCTAATGCTTCTTAAAACGCGATATCGCATCTCATTTCTATGTTTCATGGTAAGATATAATATGATTTGCGAAGTGTCATGTATTCCTCGGCTACACTTCAAATGAATGTAAATTCGACTCTTCCTTGCGAGGAAATAGCGTCTGCAGATGTCTACGTATCGTAGCAATAGAGTTCTAATGCTTCTTAAAACGCGATATTGCAACTCATTTCTATGTTTCATGGTATGATATAATATGATTTGCGAAGTGTCATGTAATCCTCGTCTACACTTCAAATGAATGTAAATGCGACACTTCTTCGCTAGGAAATAGCGCTTGCAGATGTCTACGTATCGTAGCAATAGAGTTCTTATGATTCTTAAAACGCGATATCGCATCTCATTTCTATGTTTCATGGTAAGATATAATATGATTTGCGAAGTGTCATGTATTCCTCGTCTACACTTCAAATGAATGTAAATGCGACACTTCCTAGCAAGGAAATAGCGTTTGCAGATGTCTACGTATCGTAGCAATAGATTTCTAATGCTTCTTAGGACGCGATATCGCATCTCATTTCTATGTTTCATGGTAAGATATAATATGATTTGCGAAGTGTTATGTATTCCTCGTCTACACTTCAAAGGAATGTGAATGCGACACTTCCTCGATAGGAAATAGCGTTTGCAGATGTCTACGTATCGTAACAATAGATTTCTAATGCTTCTTAAAACGCGATATCGCATCTCATTTCTATGTTTCATGGTAAGATATAATATGATTTGCGAAGTGTCATGTATTCCTCGTCTACACTTCAAAGGAATGTGAATGCGACACTTCCTCGCTAGGAAATAGCGCTTGCAGATGTCTACGTATCGTAGCAATAGAGTTCTTATGATTCTTAAAACGCGATATTGCATCTCATTTCTATGTTTCATGGTAAGATATAATATGATTTGCGAAGTGTTATGTATTCCTCGTCTACACTTCAAAGGAATGTGAATGCGACACTTCCTCGCTAGGAAATAGCGTTTGCAGATGTCTACGTATCGTAGCAATAGATTTCTAATGCTTCTTAAAACGCGATATCGCAACTCATTTCTATGTTTCATGGTAAGATATAATATGATTTGCGAAGTGTCATGTATTCCTCGTCTACACTTCAAATGAATGTAAATGCGACACATCCTTGCAAGGAAATAGCGTTTGCAGTTGTCCACGTATCGTAGCAATAGAGTTCTTATGATTCTTAAAACGCGATATCGCATCCCATTTCTATGTTTAATGGTAAGATATAATATGATTTGCGAAGTGTTATGTATTCCTCGTCTACACTTCAAATGAATGTGAATGCGACATTTCCTCGCTAGGAAATAGCGTTTGCAGATGTCTACGTATCGTAGCAATAGTGTTCTTATGATTCTTAAAACGCGATATCGCAACTCATTTCTGTGTTTCATGGTAAGATATAATATGATTTGCGAAGTGTCATGTATTCCTCGTCTACACTTCAAATGAATGTAAATGCGACACTTCCTTGCTAGGAAATAGCGTCTGCAGATGTCTAGGTATCGAAGCAATAGAGTTCAAATGCTTCTTAAAACGAGATATTGCATCTCATATCTATGTTTCATGATAAGATATAATATTCATTGCGATGTGTTATGCATTCCTCGTCTACGATTCAAATGAATGTAAATGCGACACTTCCTTGCAAGGAAATAGCGTTTGCAGTTGTCCACGTATCGTAGCAATAGAGTTCTTATGATTCTTAAAACGCGATATCGCATCCTATTTCTATGTTTAATGGTAAGATATAATATGATTTGCGAAGTGTTATGTATTCCTCGTCTACACTTCAAATGAATGTGAATGCGACATTTCCTCGCTAGGAAATAGCGTTTGCAGATGTCTACGTATCGTAGCAATAGTGTTCTTATGATTCTTAAAACGCGATATCGCAACTCATTTCTGTGTTTCATGGTAAGATATAATATGATTTGCGAAGTGTCATGTATTCCTCGTCTACACTTCAAATGAATGTAAATGCGACACTTCCTTGCTAGGAAATAGCGTCTGCAGATGTCTAGGTATCGAAGCAATAGAGTTCAAATGCTTCTTAAAACGAGATATTGCATCTCATATCTATGTTTCATGATAAGATATAATATTCATTGCGAAGTGTTATGCATTCCTCGTCTACGATTCAAATGAATGTAAATGCGACACTTCTTCGCTAGGAAATAGCGCTTGCAGATGTCTACGTATCGTAGCAATAGAGTTCTTATGATTCTTAAAACGCGATATCGCATCTCATTTCTATGTTTCATGGTAAGATATAATATGATTTGCGAAGTGTCATGTATTCCTCGTCTACACTTCAAATGAATGTAAATGCGACACTTCCTTGCAAGGAAATAGCGTTTGCAGTTGTCCACGTATCGTAGCAATAGAGTTCTTATGATTCTTAAAACGCGATATCGCATCCTATTTCTATGTTTAATGGTAAGATATAATATGATTTGCGAAGTGTTATGTATTCCTCGTCTACACTTCAAATGAATGTGAATGCGACATTTCCTCGCTAGGAAATAGCGTTTGCAGATGTCTACGTATCGTAGCAATAGTGTTCTTATGATTCTTAAAACGCGATATCGCAACTCATTTCTGTGTTTCATGGTAAGATATAATATGATTTGCGAAGTGTCATGTATTCCTCGTCTACACTTCAAATGAATGTAAATGCGACACTTCCTTGCTAGGAAATAGCGTCTGCAGATGTCTAGGTATCGAAGCAATAGAGTTCAAATGCTTCTTAAAACGAGATATTGCATCTCATATCTATGTTTCATGATAAGATATAATATTCATTGCGAAGTGTTATGCATTCCTCGTCTACGATTCAAATGAATGTAAATGCGACACTTCCTCGCTAGGGAATAGCGTTTGCAGATGTCTACGTATCGTAGCAATAGAGTTCTTATGATTCTTAAAACGCGATATCGCATCTCATTTCTATGTTTCATGGTAAGATATTATATGATTTGCGAAGTGTTATGTATTCCTCGTCTACACTTCAAGTGAATGTAAATGCGACACTTCCATGCAAGGAAATAGCGTTTGTAGATTTCTACGTATCGTAGCAATAGAGTTCTTGTGATTCTTAAAACGCGATATCGCATCTCATTTCTATGTTTCATGGTAAGATTTAATATGATTTACGAAGTGTTATGTATTCCTCGTCTACACCTCAAATGAATGTAAATGCGACATTTCTTTGCTAGGAAATAGCGTCTGCAGATGTCTAGGTATCGTAGCAATAGATTTATAATGCTTCTTAAAACGCGATATCGCTTCTCATTTCTATGTTTCATGGTAAGATATAATATGATTTGCGAAGTGTCATGTATTCCTCGTCTACACTTCAAATGAATGTAAATGCGGCACTTCCTTGCTAGGAAATAGCGTCTGCAGATATCTATGTATCGTAGCAATAGAGTTCAAATGCTTCTTAAAACGAGATATAGCATCTCATATCTATCTTTCATGATAAGATATAATATTCATTGCGAAGTCTTATGCATTCCTCGTCTACGATTCAAATGAATGTAAATGCGACACTTCCTTGCAAGGAAATAGCGTTTACAGATGTCTACGTATCGTAGCAATAGGGTTCTTATGATTCTTAAAACGCGATATCGCATCTCATATCTATGTTTCATGGTAAGATATAATATGACTTGCGAAGTGTTATGCATTCCTCGTATACGATTCAAATGAATGTAGATGAGACACTTCCTTGCAAGGAAATAGCGTTTGCAGTTGTCTACGTATCGTAGCAATAGAGTTCTTATGATTCTTAAAACCCGAAATCGCATCTCAGTTCTATGTTTCATGGTAAGATATAATATGACTTGCGAAGTGTTATGTATTCCTCGTCTACACTTCAAATGAATGTAAATGCGACACTCCCTTGCTAGGAAATAGCGTTTGCAGATGTCTAGGTATCGTAGCGATAGAGTTCTAATGCTTCTTAAAACGCGATATCGCATCTCATTTCTATGTTTCATGGTAAGATATAATATGATTTGCGAAGTGTTATGTATTCCTCGTCTACACTTCAAATGAATGTAAATGCGACACTTCCTCGCTAGGAAATAGCGTTTGCAGATGTCTACGTATCGTAGCAATAGATTTCTAATGCTTCTTAAAACGCGATATCGCAACTCATTTCTATGTTTCATGGTAAGATATAATATGATTTGCGAAGTGTCATGTATTCCTCGTCTACACTTCAAATGAATGTAAATGCGACACTTCCTTGCAAGGAAATAGCGTTTGCAGTTG
The DNA here is from genome assembly GCF_050948175.1 of Xylocopa sonorina. NCBI lineage: Eukaryota > Metazoa > Arthropoda > Insecta > Hymenoptera > Apidae > Xylocopa > Xylocopa sonorina. The sequence continues at coordinate 605,096 of NW_027490097.1, forward strand.
TCCACGTATCGTAGCAATAGAGTTCTTATGATTCTTAAAACGCGATATTGCATCTCATTTCTATGTTTCATGGTAAGATATAATATGATTTGCGAAGTGTTATGTATTCCTCGTCTACACTTCAAAGGAATGTGAATGCGACACTTCCTCGCTAGGAAATAGCGTTTGCAGATGTCTACGTATCGTAGCAATAGATTTCTAATGCTTCTTAAAACGCGATATCGCAACTCATTTCTATGTTTCATGGTAAGATATAATATGATTTGCGAAGTGTCATGTATTCCTCGTCTACACTTCAAATGAATGTAAATGCGACACTTCCTTGCAAGGAAATAGCGTTTGCAGTTGTCCACGTATCGTAGCAATAGAGTTCTTATGATTCTTAAAACGCGATATCGCATCCCATTTCTATGTTTAATGGTAAGATATAATATGATTTGCGAAGTGTTATGTATTCCTCGTCTACACTTCAAATGAATGTGAATGCGACATTTCCTCGCTAGGAAATAGCGTTTGCAGATGTCTACGTATCGTAGCAATAGTGTTCTTATGATTCTTAAAACGCGATATCGCAACTCATTTCTGTGTTTCATGGTAAGATATAATATGATTTGCGAAGTGTCATGTATTCCTCGTCTACACTTCAAATGAATGTAAATGCGACACTTCCTTGCTAGGAAATAGCGTCTACAGATGTCTAGGTATCGTAGCAATAGAGTTCAAATGCTTCTTAAAACGAGATATTGCATCTCATATCTATGTTTCATGGTAAGATATAATATTCATTGCGAAGTGTTATGCATTCCTCGTATACGATACAAATTAATGTAGATGAGACACTTCCTTGCAAGGAAATAGCGTTTGCAGATGTCCACGTATCGAAGCAATAGAGTTCAAATGCTTCTTAAAACGAGATATAGCATCTCATATCTATATTTCATGATAAGATATAATATTCATTGCGAAGTCTTATGCATTCCTCGTCTACGATTCAAATGAATGTAAATGCGACACTTCCTCGCTAGGGAATAGCGTTTGCAGATGTCTACGTATCGTAGCAATAGAGTTCTTATGATTCTTAAAACGCGATATCGCATCTCATTTCTATGTTTCATGGTAAGATATTATATGATTTGCGAAGTGTTATGTATTCCTCGTCTACACTTCAAGTGAATGTAAATGCGACACTTCCATGCAAGGAAATAGCGTTTGCAGATTTCTACGTATCCTAGCAATAGAGTTCTTGTGATTCTTAAAACGCGATATCGCATCTCATTTCTATGTTTCATGGTAAGATATAATATGATTTACGAAGTGTTATGTATTCCTCGTCTACACTTCAAATGAATGTAAATGCGACATTTCTTTGCTAGGAAATAGCGTCTGCAGATGACTAGGTATCGTAGCAATAGATTTATAATGCTTCTTAAAACGCGATATCGCATCTCATTTCTATGTTTCATGGTAAGATATAATATCATTTGCGAAGTGTCATGTATTCCTCGTCTACACTTCAAATGAATGTAAATGCGGCACTTCCTTGCTAGGAAATAGCGTCTGCAGATATCTATGTATCGTAGCAATAGAGTTCAAATGCTTCTTAAAACGAGATATAGCATCTCATATCTATATTTCATGATAAGATATAATATGATTTGCGAAGTGTCATATATTCCTCGTCTACACTTCAAATGAATGTAAATGCGACACTTCCTTGCAAGGAAATAGCGTTTGCAGTTGTCTACGTATCGTAGCAATAGAGTTCTTTTGATTCTTAAAACGCGATATCGCATCTCATTTCTATGTTTCATGGTAAGATATAATATGGTTTGCGAAGTGTTATGTATTCCTCGTCTACACTTCAAATGAATGTGAATGCGACATTTCCTCGCTAGGAAATAGCGTTTGCAGATGTCTACGTATCGTAGCAATAGTGTTCTTATGATTCTTAAAACGCGATATCGCCTCTCATTTCTATGTTTTGTGGTAATATATAATATGATTTTCGAAGTGTTATGTATTCCTCGTCTACACTTCAAATGAATGTAAATGCGACACTTCCTTGCAAGGAAATAGCGTTTGCAGTTGTCTACGTATCGTAGCAATAGAGTTCTTATGATTCTTAAAACGCGATATCGCATCTCATTTCTATGTTTCATGGTAAGATATAATATGGTTTGCGAAGTGTTATGTATTCCTCGTCTACACTTCAAATGAATGTGAATGCGACATTTCCTCGCTAGGAAATAGCGTTTGCAGATGTCTACGTATCGTAGCAATAGTGTTCTTATGATTCTTAAAACGCGATATCGCATCTCATTTCTATGTTTTGTGGTAAGATATAATATGATTTGCGAAGTGTCATGTATTCCTCGTCTACACTTCAAATGAATGTAAATGCGACACTTCCTAGCAAGGAAATAGCGTTTGCAGATGTCTACGTATCGTAGCAATAGATTTCTAATGCTTCTTAGGACGCGATATCGCATCTCATTTCTATGTTTCATGGTAAGATATAATATGATTTGCGAAGTGTTATGTATTCCTCGTCTACACTTCAAAGGAATGTGAATGCGACACTTCCTCGATAGGAAATAGCGTTTGCAGATGTCTACGTATCGTAACAATAGATTTCTAATGCTTCTTAAAACGCGATATCGCATCTCATTTCTATGTTTCATGGTAAGATATAATATGATTTGCGAAGTGTCATGTATTCCTCGTCTACACTTCAAAGGAATGTGAATGCGACACTTCATCGCTAGGAAATAGCGCTTGCAGATGTCTACGTATCGTAGCAATAGAGTTCTTATGATTCTTAAAACGCGATATTGCATCTCATTTCTATGTTTCATGGTAAGATATAATATGATTTGCGAAGTGTTATGTATTCCTCGTCTACACTTCAAAGGAATGTGAATGCGACACTTCCTCGCTAGGAAATAGCGTTTGCAGATGTCTACGTATCGTAGCAATAGATTTCTAATGCTTCTTAAAACGCGATATCGCAACTCATTTCTATGTTTCATGGTAAGATATAATATGATTTGCGAAGTGTCATGTATTCCTCGTCTACACTTCAAATGAATGTAAATGCGACACTTCCTTGCAAGGAAATAGCGTTTGCAGTTGTCCACGTATCGTAGCAATAGAGTTCTTATGATTCTTAAAACGCGATATTGCATCTCATTTCTATGTTTCATGGTAAGATATAATATGATTTGCGAAGTGTTATGTATTCCTCGTCTACACTTCAAAGGAATGTGAATGCGACACTTCCTCGCTAGGAAATAGCGTTTGCAGATGTCTACGTATCGTAGCAATAGATTTCTAATGCTTCTTAAAACGCGATATCGCAACTCATTTCTATGTTTCATGGTAAGATATAATATGATTTGCGAAGTGTCATGTATTCCTCGTCTACACTTCAAATGAATGTAAATGCGACACTTCCTTGCAAGGAAATAGCGTTTGCAGTTGTCCACGTATCGTAGCAATAGAGTTCTTATGATTCTTAAAACGCGATATCGCATCCCATTTCTATGTTTAATGGTAAGATATAATATGATTTGCGAAGTGTTATGTATTCCTCGTCTACACTTCAAATGAATGTGAATGCGACATTTCCTCGCTAGGAAATAGCGTTTGCAGATGTCTACGTATCGTAGCAATAGTGTTCTTATGATTCTTAAAACGCGATATCGCAACTCATTTCTGTGTTTCATGGTAAGATATAATATGATTTGCGAAGTGTCATGTATTCCTCGTCTACACTTCAAATGAATGTAAATGCGACACTTCCTTGCTAGGAAATAGCGTCTACAGATGTCTAGGTATCGTAGCAATAGAGTTCAAATGCTTCTTAAAACGAGATATTGCATCTCATATCTATGTTTCATGGTAAGATATAATATTCATTGCGAAGTGTTATGCATTCCTCGTATACGATACAAATTAATGTAGATGAGACACTTCCTTGCAAGGAAATAGCGTTTGCAGATGTCCACGTATCGAAGCAATAGAGTTCAAATGCTTCTTAAAACGAGATATAGCATCTCATATCTATATTTCATGATAAGATATAATATTCATTGCGAAGTCTTATGCATTCCTCGTCTACGATTCAAATGAATGTAAATGCGACACTTCCTCGCTAGGGAATAGCGTTTGCAGATGTCTACGTATCGTAGCAATAGAGTTCTTACGATTCTTAAAACGCGATATCGCATCTCATTTCTATGTTTCATGGTAAGATATAATATGATTTGCGAAGTGTCATGTATTCCTCGTCTACACTTCAAAGGAATGTGAATGCGACACTTCATCGCTAGGAAATAGCGCTTGCAGATGTCTACGTATCGTAGCAATAGAGTTCTTATGATTCTTAAAACGCGATATTGCATCTCATTTCTATGTTTCATGGTAAGATATAATATGATTTGCGAAGTGTTATGTATTCCTCGTCTACACTTCAAAGGAATGTGAATGCGACACTTCCTCGCTAGGAAATAGCGTTTGCAGATGTCTACGTATCGTAGCAATAGATTTCTAATGCTTCTTAAAACGCGATATCGCAACTCATTTCTATGTTTCATGGTAAGATATAATATGATTTGCGAAGTGTCATGTATTCCTCGTCTACACTTCAAATGAATGTAAATGCGACACTTCCTTGCAAGGAAATAGCGTTTGCAGTTGTCCACGTATCGTAGCAATAGAGTTCTTATGATTCTTAAAACGCGATATTGCATCTCATTTCTATGTTTCATGGTAAGATATAATATGATTTGCGAAGTGTTATGTATTCCTCGTCTACACTTCAAAGGAATGTGAATGCGACACTTCCTCGCTAGGAAATAGCGTTTGCAGATGTCTACGTATCGTAGCAATAGATTTCTAATGCTTCTTAAAACGCGATATCGCAACTCATTTCTATGTTTCATGGTAAGATATAATATGATTTGCGAAGTGTCATGTATTCCTCGTCTACACTTCAAATGAATGTAAATGCGACACTTCCTTGCAAGGAAATAGCGTTTGCAGTTGTCCACGTATCGTAGCAATAGAGTTCTTATGATTCTTAAAACGCGATATCGCATCCCATTTCTATGTTTAATGGTAAGATATAATATGATTTGCGAAGTGTTATGTATTCCTCGTCTACACTTCAAATGAATGTGAATGCGACATTTCCTCGCTAGGAAATAGCGTTTGCAGATGTCTACGTATCGTAGCAATAGTGTTCTTATGATTCTTAAAACGCGATATCGCAACTCATTTCTGTGTTTCATGGTAAGATATAATATGATTTGCGAAGTGTCATGTATTCCTCGTCTACACTTCAAATGAATGTAAATGCGACACTTCCTTGCTAGGAAATAGCGTCTACAGATGTCTAGGTATCGTAGCAATAGAGTTCAAATGCTTCTTAAAACGAGATATTGCATCTCATATCTATGTTTCATGGTAAGATATAATATTCATTGCGAAGTGTTATGCATTCCTCGTATACGATACAAATTAATGTAGATGAGACACTTCCTTGCAAGGAAATAGCGTTTGCAGATGTCCACGTATCGAAGCAATAGAGTTCAAATGCTTCTTAAAACGAGATATAGCATCTCATATCTATATTTCATGATAAGATATAATATGATTTGCGAAGTGTCATATATTCCTCGTCTACACTTCAAATGAATGTAAATGCGACACTTCCTTGCAAGGAAATAGCGTTTGCAGTTGTCTACGTATCGTAGCAATAGAGTTCTTTTGATTCTTAAAACGCGATATCGCATCTCATTTCTATGTTTCATGGTAAGATATAATATGGTTTGCGAAGTGTTATGTATTCCTCGTCTACACTTCAAATGAATGTGAATGCGACATTTCCTCGCTAGGAAATAGCGTTTGCAGATGTCTACGTATCGTAGCAATAGTGTTCTTATGATTCTTAAAACGCGATATCGCATCTCATTTCTATGTTTTGTGGTAATATATAATATGATTTTCGAAGTGTTATGTATTCCTCGTCTACACTTCAAATGAATGTAAATGCGACACTTCCTTGCAAGGAAATAGCGTTTGCAGTTGTCTACGTATCGTAGCAATAGAGTTCTTATGATTCTTAAAACGCGATATCGCATCTCATTTCTATGTTTCATGGTAAGATATAATATGGTTTGCGAAGTGTTATGTATTCCTCGTCTACACTTCAAATGAATGTGAATGCGACATTTCCTCGCTAGGAAATAGCGTTTGCAGATGTCTACGTATCGTAGCAATAGTGTTCTTATGATTCTTAAAACGCGATATCGCATCTCATTTCTATGTTTTGTGGTAAGATATAATATGATTTGCGAAGTGTCATGTATTCCTCGTCTACACTTCAAATGAATGTAAATGCGACACTTCCTAGCAAGGAAATAGCGTTTGCAGATGTCTACGTATCGTAGCAATAGATTTCTAATGCTTCTTAGGACGCGATATCGCATCTCATTTCTATGTTTCATGGTAAGATATAATATGATTTGCGAAGTGTTATGTATTCCTCGTCTACACTTCAAAGGAATGTGAATGCGACACTTCCTCGATAGGAAATAGCGTTTGCAGATGTCTACGTATCGTAACAATAGATTTCTAATGCTTCTTAAAACGCGATATCGCATCTCATTTCTATGTTTCATGGTAAGATATAATATGATTTGCGAAGTGTCATGTATTCCTCGTCTACACTTCAAAGGAATGTGAATGCGACACTTCATCGCTAGGAAATAGCGCTTGCAGATGTCTACGTATCGTAGCAATAGAGTTCTTATGATTCTTAAAACGCGATATTGCATCTCATTTCTATGTTTCATGGTAAGATATAATATGATTTGCGAAGTGTTATGTATTCCTCGTCTACACTTCAAAGGAATGTGAATGCGACACTTCCTCGCTAGGAAATAGCGTTTGCAGATGTCTACGTATCGTAGCAATAGATTTCTAATGCTTCTTAAAACGCGATATCGCAACTCATTTCTATGTTTCATGGTAAGATATAATATGATTTGCGAAGTGTCATGTATTCCTCGTCTACACTTCAAATGAATGTAAATGCGACACTTCCTTGCAAGGAAATAGCGTTTGCAGTTGTCCACGTATCGTAGCAATAGAGTTCTTATGATTCTTAAAACGCGATATTGCATCTCATTTCTATGTTTCATGGTAAGATATAATATGATTTGCGAAGTGTTATGTATTCCTCGTCTACACTTCAAAGGAATGTGAATGCGACACTTCCTCGCTAGGAAATAGCGTTTGCAGATGTCTACGTATCGTAGCAATAGATTTCTAATGCTTCTTAAAACGCGATATCGCAACTCATTTCTATGTTTCATGGTAAGATATAATATGATTTGCGAAGTGTCATGTATTCCTCGTCTACACTTCAAATGAATGTAAATGCGACACTTCCTTGCAAGGAAATAGCGTTTGCAGTTGTCCACGTATCGTAGCAATAGAGTTCTTATGATTCTTAAAACGCGATATCGCATCCCATTTCTATGTTTAATGGTAAGATATAATATGATTTGCGAAGTGTTATGTATTCCTCGTCTACACTTCAAATGAATGTGAATGCGACATTTCCTCGCTAGGAAATAGCGTTTGCAGATGTCTACGTATCGTAGCAATAGTGTTCTTATGATTCTTAAAACGCGATATCGCAACTCATTTCTGTGTTTCATGGTAAGATATAATATGATTTGCGAAGTGTCATGTATTCCTCGTCTACACTTCAAATGAATGTAAATGCGACACTTCCTTGCTAGGAAATAGCGTCTACAGATGTCTAGGTATCGTAGCAATAGAGTTCAAATGCTTCTTAAAACGAGATATTGCATCTCATATCTATGTTTCATGGTAAGATATAATATTCATTGCGAAGTGTTATGCATTCCTCGTATACGATACAAATTAATGTAGATGAGACACTTCCTTGCAAGGAAATAGCGTTTGCAGATGTCCACGTATAGAAGCAATAGAGTTCAAATGCTTCTTAAAACGAGATATAGCATCTCATATCTATATTTCATGATAAGATATAATATTCATTGCGAAGTCTTATGCATTCCTCGTCTACGATTCAAATGAATGTAAATGCGACACTTCCTCGCTAGGGAATAGCGTTTGCAGATGTCTACGTATCGTAGCAATAGAGTTCTTATGATTCTTAAAACGCGATATCGCATCTCATTTCTATGTTTCATGGTAAGATATTATATGATTTGCGAAGTGTTATGTATTCCTCGTCTACACTTCAAGTGAATGTAAATGCGACACTTCCATGCAAGGAAATAGCGTTTGCAGATTTCTACGTATCCTAGCAATAGAGTTCTTGTGATTCTTAAAACGCGATATCGCATCTCATTTCTATGTTTCATGGTAAGATATAATATGATTTACGAAGTGTTATGTATTCCTCGTCTACACTTCAAATGAATGTAAATGCGACATTTCTTTGCTAGGAAATAGCGTCTGCAGATGACTAGGTATCGTAGCAATAGATTTATAATGCTTCTTAAAACGCGATATCGCATCTCATTTCTATGTTTCATGGTAAGATATAATATCATTTGCGAAGTGTCATGTATTCCTCGTCTACACTTCAAATGAATGTAAATGCGGCACTTCCTTGCTAGGAAATAGCGTCTGCAGATATCTATGTATCGTAGCAATAGAGTTCAGATGCTTCTTAAAACGAGATATAGCATCTCATATCTATATTTCATGATAAGATATAATATTCATTGCGAAGTCTTATGCATTCCTCGTCTACGATTCAAATGAATGTAAATGCGACACTTCCTTGCAAGGAAATAGCGTTTGCAGATGTCTACGTATCGTAGCAATAGGGTTCTTATGATTCTTAAAACGCGATATCGCATCTCATATCTATGTTTCATGGTAAGATATAATATGACTTGCGAAGTGTTATGCATTCCTCGTATACGATTCAAATGAATGTAGATGAGACACTTCCTTGCAAGGAAATAGCGTTTGCAGTTGTCTACGTATCGTAGCAATACAGTTCTTATGATTCTTAAAACCCGAAATCGCATCTCAGTTCTATGTTTCATGGTAAGATATAATATGATTTGCGCAGTGCTATGTATTCCTCGTCTACACTTCAAATGAATGTGAATGCGACACTTCCTCGCTAGGAAATAGCGTTTGCAGATGTCTACGTATCGTAGCAATAGAGTTCTTATGATTCTTAAAACGCGATATCGCATCTCATTTCTATGTTTCATGGTAAGATATAATATGATTTGAGAAGTCTTATGTATTCCTCGTCTACACTTCAAATGAATGTAAACGCGACACTTCCTTGCTAGGAAATAGCGTCTGGAGATGTCTAGGTATCGTAGCAATAGAGTTCTTATGATTCTTAAAACGCGATATCGCATCTCATTTCTATGTTTCATGGTAAGATATAATATGATTTGCGAAGTGTTATGTATTCCTCGTCTACACTTCAAATGAATGTAAATGCGACACTTCCTTGCAAAGAAATAGCGTTTGCAGATGTCTACGTATCGTAGCAATAGATTTCTAATGCTTCTTAAAACGCGATATCGCATCACATTTCTATGTTTCATGGTAAGATATAATATGATTTGCGAAGTGTTATGTATTCCTCGTCTACACTTCAAATGAATGTAAATGCGACACTTGCTAGCAAGGAAATAGCGTTTGCAGATGGCTACGTATCGTAGCAATAGATTTCTAATGCTTCTTAAGACGCGATATCGCATCGCATTTCTATGTTTCATGGTAAGATATAATATGATTTGCGAAGTGTTATGTATTCCTCGTCTACACTTCAAAGGAATGTGAATGCGACACTTCCTCGCTAGGAAATAGCGTTTGCAGATGTCTGCGTATCGTAGCAATAGATTTCTAATGCTTCTTAAAACGCGATATCGCAACTCATTTCTATGTTTCATGGTAAGATATAATATGATTTGCGAAGTGTCATGTATTCCTCGTCTACACTTCGAATGAATGTGAATGCGACACTTCCTCGCTAGGAAATAGCGTTTGCAGATGTCTACGTATCGTAGCAATAGAGTTCTTATGATCCTTAAAACGCGATATCGCATCTCATTTCTATGTTTTATGTTAAGATATAATATGATTTGCGAAGTGTTATGTATTCCTCGTCTACACTTCAAATGAATGTAAATGCGACACTGCCTTGCTAGGAAATAGCGTTTGCAGATGTCTAGGTATCGTAGGGATAGAGTTCTAATGCTTCTTAAAACACGATATCGCATCTCATTTCTATGTTTCATGGTAAGATATAATATGATTTGCGAAGTGTTATGTATTCCTCGTCTACACTTCAAATGAATGTAAATGCGACACTTCCTCGCAAAGAAATAGCGTTTGCAGATGTCTACGTATCGTAGCAATAGATTTCTAATGCTTCTTAAAACGCGATATCGCATCACATTTCTATGTTTCATGGTAAGATATAATATGATTTGCGAAGTGTCATGTACTCCTCGTCTACACTTCAAATGAATGTAAATGCGACACTTGCTAGCAAGGAAATAGCGTTTGCAGATGTCTACGTATCGTAGCAATAGATTTCTAATGCTTCTTAAGACGCGATATCGCATCGCATTTCTATGTTTCATGGTAAGATATAATATGATTTGCGAAGTGTCATGTATTCCTCGTCTACACTTCAAATGAATGTAAATGCGACACTTCCTTGCAAGGAAATAGCGTTTGCACTTGTGTACGTATCGTAGCAATAGAGTTCTTATGATTCTTAAAACGCGATATCGCATCTCATTTCTATGTTTCATGGTAAGATATAATATGATTTGCGAAGTGTTATGTACTCCTCGTCTACACTTCAAATGAATGTAAATGCGACACTTCCTTGCAAAGAAATAGCGTTTGCAGATGTCTACGTATCGTAGCAATAGATTTCTAATGCTTCTTAAAACGCGATATCGCATCACATTTCTATGTTTCATGGTAAGATATAATATGATTTGCGAAGTGTTATGTATTCCTCGTCTACACTTCAAATGAATGTAAATGCGACACTTGCTAGCAAGGAAATAGCGTTTGCAGATGTCTACGTATCGTAGCAATAGATTTCTAATGCTTCTTAAAACGCGATATCGCATCACATTTCTATGTTTCATGGTAAGATATAATATGATTTGCGAAGTGTTATGTATTCCTCGTCTACACTTCAAAGGAATGTGAATGCGACACTTCCTCGCTAGGAAATAGCGTTTGCAGATGTCTGCGTATCGTAGCAATAGATTTCTAATGCTTCTTAAAACGCGATATCGCAACTCATTTCTATGTTTCATGGTAAGATATAATATGATTTGCGAAGTGTCATGTATTCCTCGTCTACACTTCAAATGAATGTGAATGCGACACTTCCTCGCTAGGAAATAGCGTTTGCAGATGTCTACGTATCGTAGCAATAGAGTTCTTATGATCCTTAAAACGCGATATCGCATCTCATTTCTATGTTTTATGTTAAGATATAATATGATTTGCGAAGTGTTATGTATTCCTCGTCTACACTTCAAACGAATGTAAATGCGACACTCCCTTGCTAGGAAATAGCGTTTGCAGATGTCTAGGTATCGTAGGGATAGAGTTCTAATGCTTCTTAAAACACGATATCGCATCTCATTTCTATGTTTCATGGTAAGATATAATATGATTTGCGAAGTGTTATGTATTCCTCGTCTACACTTCAAATGAATGTAAATGCGGCACTTCCTCGCAAAGAAATAGCGTTTGCAGATGTCTACGTATCGTAGCAATAGATTTCTAATGCTTCTTAAAACGCGATATCGCATCACATTTCTATGTTTCATGGTAAGATATAATATGATTTGCGAAGTGTCATGTACTCCTCGTCTACACTTCAAATGAATGTAAATGCGACACCTCCTTGCAAGGAAATAGCGTTTGCAGTTGTCTACGTATCGTAGCAATAGAGTTCTTATGATTCTTAAAACGCGATATCGCATCTCATTTCTATGTTTCATGGTAAGATATAATATGGTTTGCGAAGTGTTATGTATTCCTCGTCTACACTTCAAATGAATGTGAATGCGACATTTCCTCGCTAGGAAATAGCGTTTGCAGATGTCTACGTATCGTAGCAATAGTGTTCTTATGATTCTTAAAACGCGATATCGCATCTCATTTCTATGTTTTGTGGTAAGATATAATATGATTTGCGAAGTGTTATGTATTCCTCGTCTACACTTCAAATGAATGTGAATGCGACATTTCCTCGCTAGGAAGTAGCGTTTGCAGATGTCTACGTATCGTAGCAATAGATTTCTAATGCTTCTTAAAACGCCATATCGCATCTCATTTCTATGTTTCATGGTAAGATATAATATGATTTGCGAAGTGTCATGTATTCCTCGTCTACACTTCAAATGAATGTAAATGCGACACTTCCTTGCAAGGAAATAGCGTTTGCAGTTGTCTACGTATCGTAGCAATAGAGTTCTTATGATTCTTAAAACGCGATATCGCATCTCATTTCTATGTTTCATGGTAAGATATAATATGACTTGCGAAGTGTTATGCATTCCTCGTATACGATTCAAATGAATGAAAATGCGACACTTCCTTGCAAGGAAATAGCGTTTGCAAATGTCTACGTATCGTAGCAATGGAGTTCTTATGATACTCAAAACGCTATATTGCATCTCATATCTATGTTTCATGATAAGATATAATATTCATTGCGAAGTGTTATGCATTCCTCGTATACGATACAAATGAATGTAGATGAGACACTTCCTTGCAAGGAAATAGCGTTTGCAGTTGTCTACGTATCGTAGCAATAGAGTTCTTATGATTATTAAAACCCGAAATCGCATCTCAGTTCTATGTTTCATGGTAAGATATAATATGATTTGCGAAGTGTTATGTATTCCTCGTCTACACTTCAAATGAATGTGAATGCGACATTTCCTCGCTAGGAAATAGCGTTTGCATATGTCTATGTATCGTAGCAATAGTGTTCTTATGATTCTTAAAACGCGATATCGCATCTCATTTCTATGTTTTATGGTAAGATATAATATGATTTGCGAAGTGTTATGTATTCCTCGTCTACACTTCAAATGAATGTAAATGCGACACTTCCTTGCTAGGAAATAGCGTCTGGAGATGTCTAGGTATCGTAGCGATAGAGTTCTAATGCTTCTTAACACGCGATATCGCAACTCATTTCTATGTTTCATGGTAAGATATAACATGCTTTGCGAAGTGTCATGTATTCCTCGTCTACACTTCAAATGAATGTAAATGCGGCACTTCCTTGCTAGGAAATATTGTCTGCAGATGTCTATGTATCGTAGCAATAGAGTTCAAATGCTTCTTAAAACGAGATATAGCATCTCATATCTATCTTTCATGATAAGATATAATATTCATTGCGAAGTCTTATGCATTCCTCGTCTACGATTCAAATGAATGTAAATGCGCAACTTCCTTGCAAGGAAATAGCGTTTGCAGATGTCTACGTATCGTAGCAATAGAGTTCTTATGATTCTTAAAACGCGATATCGCATCTCATTTCTAAGTTTCATGGTAAGATATAATATGATTTGCGAAGTGATATGTATTCCTCGTCTACACTTCAAATGAATGTGAATGCGACACTTCCTCGCTAGGAAATAGCGTTTGCAGATGTCTACGTATCGTAGCAATAGATTTCTAATGCTTCTTAAAACGCGATATCGTATCTCATTTCTATGTTTCATGGTAAGATATAATATGATTTGCGAAGTGTTATATATTCCTCGACTACACTTCAAATGAATGTAAATGCGACACTTCCTTGCTAGGAAGTAGCGTCTGCAGATGTCTAGGTATCGTAGCAATAGATTTCTAATGCTTCTTAAAACGCGATATCGCATCTCATTTCTATGTTTCATGGAAAGATATAATATGATTTGCGAAGTGTTATGTATTCCTCGTCTACACTTCAAGTGAATGTAAATGCGACACTTCCATGCAAGGAAATAGCGTTTGCAGATGTCTACGTATCGTAGCAATGGAGTTCTTATGATACTTAAAACGCGATATCGCATCTCATTTCTATGGTTCATGGTATGATATAATATGATTTGCGAAGTGTCATGTATTCCTCGTCTACACTTCAAATGAATGTAAATGCGACACTTCCTAGCAAGGAAATAGCGTTTGCAGATGTCTACGTATCGTAGCAATAGATTTCTAATGCTTCTTAGGACGCGATATCGCATCTCATTTCTATGTTTCATGGTAAGATATAATATGATTTGCGAAGTGTTATGTATTCCTCGTCTACACTTCAAAGGAATGTGAATGCGACACTTCCTCGCTAGGAAATAGCGTTTGCAGATGTCTACGTATCGTAGCAATAGATTTCTAATGCTTCTTAAAACGCGATATCGCAACTCATTTCTATGTTTCATGGTAAGATATAATATGATTTGCGAAGTGTCATGTATTCCTCGTCTACACTTCAAATGAATGTAAATGCGACACTTCCTTGCAAGGAAATAGCGTTTGCAGTTGTCCACGTACCGTAGCAATAGAGTTCTTATGATTCTTAAAACGCGATATCGCATCCCATTTCTATGTTTAATGGTAAGATATAATATGATTTGCGAAGTGTTATGTATTCCTCGTCTACACTTCAAATGAATGTGAATGCGACATTTCCTCGCTGGGAAATAGCGTTTGCAGATGTCTACGTATCGTAGCAATAGAGTTCAAATGCTTCTTAAAACGAGATATTGCATCTCATATCTATGTTTCATGATAAGATATAATATTCATTGCGAAGTGTTATGCATTCCTCGTACACTATACAAATTAATGTAGATGAGACACTTCCTTGCAAGGAAATAGCGTTTGCAGATGTCTACGTATCGAAGCAATAGTGTTCAAATGCTTCTTAAAACGAGATATTGCATCTCATATCTATGTTTCATGATAAAGATATAATATTCATTGCGAAGTGTTATGCATTCCTCGTCTACGATTCAAATGAATGTAAATGCGACACCTCCTCGCTAGGGAATAGCGTTTGCAGATGTCTACGTATCGTAGCAATAGAGTTCTTATGATTCTTAGAACGCGATATCGCATCTCATTTCTATGTTTCATGGTAAGATATTATATGATTTGCGAAGTGTTATGTATTCCTCGTCTACACTTCAAGTGAATGTAAATGCGACACTTCCATGCAAGGAAATAGCGTTTGCAGATTTCTACGTATCGTAGTAATAGAGTTCTTATGATTCTTAAAACGCGATATCGCATCTCATTTCTATGTTTCATGGTAAGATATAATATGATTTACGAAGTGTTATGTATTCCTCGTCTACACTTCAAATGAATGTAAATGCGACATTTCTTTGCTAGGAAATAGCGTCTGCAGATGACTAGGTATCGTAGCAATAGATTTATAATGCTTCTTAAAACGCGATATCGCATCTCATTTCTATGTTTCATGGTAAGATATAACATGATTTGCGAAGTGTCATGTATTCCTCGTCTACACTTCAAATGAATGTAAATGCGGCACTTCCTTGCTAGGAAATATCGTCTGCAGATGTCTATGTATCGTAGCAATAGAGTTCAAATGCTTCTTAAAACGAGATATAGCATCTCATATCTATCTTTCATGATAAGATATAATATTCATTGCGAAGTCTTATGCATTCCTCGTCTACGATTCAAATGAATGTAAATGCGACACTTCCTTGCAAGGAAATAGCGTTTGCAGATGTCTACTTATCGTAGCAATAGGGTTCTTATGATTCTTAAAACGCGATATCGCATCTCATATCTATGTTTCATGGTAAGATATAATATGACTTGCGAAGTGTTATGCATTCCCCGTATACGATTCAAATGAATGTAGATGAGACACTTCCTTGCAAGGAAATAGCGTTTGCAGTTGTCTACGTATCGTAGCAATAGAGTTCTTATGATTCTTAAAACCCGAAATCGCATCTCAGTTCTATGTTTCATGGTAAGATATAATATGATTTGCGAAGTGTTATGTATTCCTCGTCTACACTTCAAATGAATGTGAATGCGACACTTCCTCGCTAGGAAATAGCGTTTGCAGATGTCTACGTATCGTAGCAATAGAGTTCTTATGATTCTTAAAACGCGATATCGCATCTCATTTCTATGTTTCATGGTAAGATATAATATGATTTGCGAAGTGTTATGTATTCCTCGTCTACACTTCAAATGAATGTAAATGCGACACTTCCTTGCAAAGAAATAGCGTTTGCAGATGTCTACGTATCGTAGCAATAGATTTCTAATGCTTCTTAAGACGCGATATCGCATCACATTTCTATGTTTCATGGTAAGATATAATATGATTTGCGAAGTGTCATGTATTCCTCGTCTACACTTCAAATGAATGTAAATGCGACACTTGCTAGCAAGGAAATAGCGTTTGCAGATGTCTACGTATCGTAGCAATAGATTTCTAATGCTTCTTAAGACGCGATATCGCATCCCATTTCTATGTTTCATGGTAAGATATAATATGATTTGCGAAGTGTTATGTATTCCTCGTCTACACTTCAAAGGAATGTGAATGCGACACTTCCCCGCTAGGAAATAGCGTTTGCAGATGTCTACGTATCGTAACAATAGATTTCTAATGCTTCTTAAAACGCGATATCGCATCTCATTTCTATGTTTCATGGTAAGATATAATATGATTTGCGAAGTGTCATGTATTCCTCGTCTACACTTCAAATGAATGTAAATGCGACACTTCCTTGCTAGGAAATAGCGTCTGCAGATGTCTAGGTATCGTAGCAATAGAGTTCAAATGCTTCATAAAACGAGATATTGCGTCTCATATCTATGTTTCATGATAAGATATAATATTCATTGCGAAGAGTTATGTATTCCTCGTCTACACTTCAAATGAATGTAAATGCGACACTTCCTTGCAAAGAAATAGCGTTTGCAGATGTCTACGTATCGTAGCAATAGATTTCTAATGCTTCTTAAAACGCGATATCGCATCTCATTTCTATGTTTCATGGTAAGATATAATATGATTTGCGAAGTGTCATGTATTCCTCGTCTACACTTCAAATGAATGTAAATGCGACACTTCCTTGCAAAGAAATAGCGTTTGCAGATGTCTACGTATCGTAGCAATAGATTTCTAATGCTTCTTAAAACGCGATATCACATCTCATTTCTATGTTTCAAGGTAAGAAATAACATGATCTGCGAAGTGTCATGTATTCCTCGTCTGCACTTCAAATGAATGTAAATGCGACACTTCCTTGCAAGGAAATAGTGTTTGCAGATGTCTACGTATCGAAGCAATAGAGTTCAAATGCTTCTTAAAACGAGATATTGCATCTCATATTTATGTTTCATGGTAAGATGTAATATGATTTGCGAAGTGTCATGTATTCCTCGTCTACACTTCAAATGAATGTAAATGCGACACTTCCTTGCAAGGAAATAGCGTTTGCAGTTGTCTACGTATCGTAGCAATAGAGTTCTTATGATACTTAAGACGCGATATCGCATCTCATTTCTATGTTTCATGGTAAGATATAATATGATTTGCGAAGTGTTATGTATTCCTCGTCTACACTTCAAAGGAATGTAAATGCGACACTTCCTTGCAAGGAAATAGCGTTTGCAGATGTCTGCGTATCGTAGCAATAGAGTTCTTATGATTCTTAAATCGCGATATCGCATCTCACATCTATGTTTCATGGTAAGATATAATATGATTTGCGAAGTGTTATGTATTCCTCGTCTACACTTCGAATGAATGTAAATGCGACACTTCCTTGTAAGGAAACAGCGTCTGCAGATGTCTGTGTATCGTAGCAATAGATTTCTAATGCTTCTTAAAACGCGATATCGCATCTCATTTCTATGTTTCATGGTAAGATATAATATGATTTGCGAAGTGTTATGTATTCCTCGTCTACACTTCAAATGAATGTGAATGCGACACTTCCTCGCTAGGAAATAGCGCTTGCAGATGTCTACGTATCGAAGCAATAGAGTTCAAATGCTTCTTAAAACGAGATATTGCATCTCATATTTATGTTTCATGGTAAGATGTAATATGATTTGCGAAGTGTCATGTATTCCTCGTCTACACTTCAAATGAATGTAAATGCGACACTTCCTTGCAAGGAAATAGCGTTTGCAGTTGTCTACGTATCGTAGCAATAGAGTTCTTATGATACTTAAGACGCGATATCGCATCTCATTTCTATGTTTCATGGTAAGATATAATATGATTTGCGAAGTGTTATGTATTCCTCGTCTACACTTCAAAGGAATGTAAATGCGACACTTCCTTGCAAGGAAATAGCGTTTGCAGATGTCTGCGTATCGTAGCAATAGAGTTCTTATGATTCTTAAATCGCGATATCGCATCTCACATCTATGTTTCATGGTAAGATATAATATGATTTGCGAAGTGTTATGTATTCCTCGTCTACACTTCGAATGAATGTAAATGCGACACTTCCTTGTAAGGAAACAGCGTCTGCAGATGTCTGTGTATCGTAGCAATAGATTTCTAATGCTTCTTAAAACGCGATATCGCATCTCATTTCTATGTTTCATGGTAAGATATAATATGATTTGCGAAGTGTTATGTATTCCTCGTCTACACTTCAAATGAATGTGAATGCGACACTTCCTCGCTAGGAAATAGCGCTTGCAGATGTCTACGTATCGAAGCAATAGAGTTCAAATGCTTCTTAAAACGAGATATTGCATCTCATATTTATGTTTCATGGTAAGATGTAATATGATTTGCGAAGTGTCATGTATTCCTCGTCTACACTTCAAATGAATGTAAATGCGACACTTCCTTGCAAGGAAATAGCGTTTGCAGTTGTCTACGTATCGTAGCAATAGAGTTCTTATGATACTTAAGACGCGATATCGCATCTCATTTCTATGTTTCATGGTAAGATATAATATGATTTGCGAAGTGTTATGTATTCCTCGTCTACACTTCAAAGGAATGTGAATGCAACACTTCCTTGCAAGGAAATAGCGTTTGCAGATGTCTGCGTATCGTAGCAATAGAGTTTTTATGATTCTTAAATCGCGATATCGCATCTCACATCTATGTTTCATGGTAAGATATAATATGATTTGCGAAGTGTTATGTATTCCTCGTCTACACTTCGAATGAATGTAAATGCGACACTTCCTTGTAAGGAAACAGCGTCTGCAGATGTCTGTGTATCGTAGCAATAGATTTCTAATGCTTCTTAAAACGCGATATCGCATCTCATTTCTATGTTTCATGGTAAGATATAATATGATTTGCGAAGTGTTATGTATTCCTCGTCTACACTTCAAATGAATGTGAATGCGACACTTCCTCGCTAGGAAATAGCGTTTGCAGATGTCTACGTATCGTAGCAATAGTGTTCTTATGATTCTTAAAACGTGATATCGCATCTCATTTCTATGTTTCATGGTAAGATATAATATGATTTGCGAAGTGTTATGTATTCCTCGTCTACACTTCAAATGAATGTAAATGCGGCATTTCTTTGCTAGGACATAGCGTCTGCAGATGTCTAGGTATCGTAGCAATAGATTTATAATGCTTCTTAAAACGCGATATCGCATCTCATTTCTATGTTTCATGGTAAGATATAATATCATTTGCGAAGTGTTATGTATTCCTCGTCTACACTTCAAATGAACGTAAATGCGACACTTCCTTGCTAGGAAATAGCGTCTGCAGATGTCTAGGTATCGTAGCAATAGATTTCTAATGCTTCTTAATACGCGATATCGCATCTCATTTCTATGTTTCATGGTAAGATATTATATGGTTTGCGAAGTGTTATGTATTCCTCGTCTACACTTCAAATGAATGTAAATTTGTCACTTCCTTGGTAGGAAATAGCGTCTGCAGATGTCTAGGTATCGTAGCAATAGATTTCTAATGCTTCTTAAAACGCGATATCGCATCTCATTTCTATGTTTCATGGTAAGATATAATATGATTTGTGAAGTGTCATGTATTCCTCGTCTACACTTCAAAGGAATGTGAATGCGGCACTTCCTCGCTAGGAAATTGCGTTTGCAGATGTCTACGTATCGTAGCAATAGATTTCTAATGCTTCTTAATACGCGATATCGCATCTCATTTCTATGTTTCATGGTAAGATATAATATCATTTGCGAAGTGTTATGTATTCCTCGTCTACACTTCAAATGAATGTAAATGCGACACTCCCTTGCTAGGAAATAGCGTCTGCAGATGTCTAGGTATCGTAGCTATAGAGTTCTAATGCTTCTTAAAACGCGATATCGCATCTCATTTCTATGTTTCATGGTAAGATATAATATGATTTGCGAAGAGTCATGTATTCCTCGCCTACACTTCAAATCAATGTAAATGCGACACTTCCTTGCAAGGAAATAGCGTTTGCAGTTGTCTACGTATCGTAGCAATAGAGTTCTTATGATTCTTAAAATGCGATATCGCGTCTCATTTCTATGTTTCTTGGTAAGATATAATATGATTTGCGAAGTGTTATGTATTCCTCGTCTACACTTCAAATGAATGTGAATGCGACATTTCCTCGCTAGGAAATAGCGTTTGCAGATGTCTACGTATCGTAGCAATAGTGTACTTATGATTCTTAAAACGCGATATCGCATCACACTTCTATGTCTTATGGTAAGATATAATATCATTTGCGAAGTGTTATCCATTCCTCGTTTACGATTCAAATGAATGTAAATGCGACACTCCCTTGCAAGGAAATAGCGTTTGCAGTTGTCTACGTATCGTAGCAATATAGTTCTTATGATTCTTAAAATGCGATATCGCGTCTCATTTCTATGTTTCATGGTAAGATATAATATGATTTGCGAAGTGTTATGTATTCCTCGTCTACACTTCAAATGAATGTGAATGCGACATTTCCTCGCTAGGAAATAGCGTTTGCAGATGTCTACGTATCGTAGCAATAGTGTTCTTATGATTCTTAAAACGCGATATCGCATCACACTTCTATGTTTTATGGTAAGATATAATATCATTTGCGAAGTGTTATCCATTCCTCGTTTACGATTCAAATGAATGTAAATGCGACACTCCCTTGCAAGGAAATAGCGTTTACAGGTGTCTACGTATCGTAGCAGTGGAGTTCTTATGATACATAAACGCGATATCGCATCTCATTTCTATGTTTCATGGTAAGATATAATATGATTTGCGAAGTGTCATGTATTCCTCGTCTACACTTCAAATGAATGTAAATGCGACACTTCCTTGCAAGGAAATAGCGTTTGCAGTTGTCTACGTATCGTAGCAATATAGTTCTTATGATTCTTAAAACGCGATATCGCGTCTCATTTCTATGTTTCATGGTAAGATATAATAAGATTTGCGAAGTGTTATGTATTCCTCGTCTACACTTCAAATGAATGTGAATGCGAAATTTCCTCGCTAGGAAATAGCGTTTGCAGATGTCTACGTATCGTAGCAATAGTGTTCTTATGATTCTTAATACGCGATATCGCATCTCATTTCTATGTTTCATGGTAAGATATAATATCATTTGCGAAGTGTTATGTATTCCTCGTCTACACTTCAAATGAATGTAAATGCGACACTCCCTTGCAAGGAAATAGCGTTTACAGGTGTCTACGGATCGTAGCAATGGAGTTCTTATGATACATAAACGCGATATCGCATCTCATTTCTATGTTTCATGGTAAGATATAATGTGATTTGCGAAGAGTCATGTATTCCTCGTCTACACTTCAAATCAATGTAAATGCGACACTTCCTTGCAAGGAAATAGCGTATGCAGTTGTCTACGTATCGTAGCAATAGAGTTCTTATGATTCTTAAAACGCGATATCGCGTCTCATTCCTATGTTTCATGGTAAGATATAATATGATTTGCGAAGTGTTATGTATTCCTCGTCTACACTTCAAATGAATGTGAATGCGATATTTCCTCGCTAGGAAATAGCGTTTGCAGATGTCTACGTATCGTAGCAATAGTGTTCTTATGATTCTTAAAACGCGATATCGCATCTCATTTCTATGTTTTATGGTAAGATATAATATCATTTGCGAAGTGTTATGTATTCCTCGTCTACACTTCAAATGAATGTAAATGCGACACTTCCTTGCTAGGAAATAGCGTCTGCAGATGTCTAGGTATCGTAGCAATAGATTTCTAATGCTTCTTGATACGCGATATCGCATCTCATTTCTATGTTTCATGGTAAGATATAATATCATTTGCGAAGTGTTATGTATTCCTCGTCTACACTTCAAATGAATGTAAATGCGACATTCCGTTGCTAGGAAATAGCGTCTGCAGATGTCTAGGTATCGTAGCTATAGAGTTCTAATGCTTCTTAAAACGCGATATCGCTTCTCATTTCTATGTTTCATGGTAAGATATAATATGATTTGCGAAGAGTCATGTATTCCTCGTCTACACTTCAAATCAATGTAAATGCGACACTTCCTTGCAAGGAAATAGCGTTTGCAGTTGTCTACGTATCGTAGCAATAGAGTTCTTATGATTCTTAAAATGCGATATCGCGTCTCATTTCTATGTTTCATGGTAAGATATAATATGATTTGCGAAGAGTCATGTATTCCTCGTCTACACTTCAAACCAATGTAAATGCGACACTTCCTTGCAAGGAAATAGCGTTTGCAGTTGTCTACGTATCGTAGCAATAGAGATTTATGATTCTTAAAACGCGATATCGCATCCCATTTCTATGTTTCATGGTAAGATATAATATGATTTGCGAAGTGTTATGTATTCCTCGTCTACACTTCAAATGAATGTAAATGCGACACTTCCTTGCAAGGAAATAGCGTTTGCAGATGACTACGTATCGTAGCAATAGATTTCTAATGCTTCCTAAAACGCGATATCCCATCTCATTTCTATGTTTCATGGTAAGATATAATATGATTTGCGAAGTGTTATGTATTCCTCGTCTACAATTCAAATGAATGTGAATGCGACACTTCCTCGCTAGGAAATAGCGTTTGCAAATGTCTACCTATCGTAGCAATAGTGTTCTAATGCTTCTTAAAACGCGATATCGCATCTCATTTCTATGTTTCATGGTAAGATATAATATGATTTGCGAAGTGTGATGTATTCCTCGTCTACACTTCAAATGAATGTAAATGCGACACTTCCTTGCAAGGAAATAGCGTCTGCAAATGTCTAGGTATCGTAGCAATAGAGTTCAAATGCTTCTTAAAACGAGATATTGCATCTCATATCTATGTTTAATGATAAGATATAATATTCATTGCGAAGTGTTATGCATTCCTCGTCTACGATTCAAATGAATATAAATGCGACACTTCCTTGCAAGGAAATAGCGTTTGCAGATGTCTACGTATCGTAGCAATTGAGTTCTTGTGATTCTTAAAACGCGATATCGCATCTCATTTCTATGTTTCATGGTAAGATATAATATGATTTGCGAAGTGTTATGTATTCCCCGTCTACACTTCAAATGAATGTGAATGCGACACTTCCTCGCTAGGAAATAGCGTTTGCGGATGTCTACGTATCGTAGCAATAGAGTTCTTATGATTCTTAGAACGCGATATCGCATCTCATTTCTATGGTTCATGGTAAGATATAATATGATTTGCAAAGTGTTATGTATTCCTCGTCTACACTTCAAATGAATGTAAATGCGACACTTCCTTGCTAGGAAATAGCGTCTGCAGATGTCTAAGTATCGTAGCGATAGAGTTCTAATGCTTCTTAAAACGCGATATCGCATCTCATTTTTATGTTTCATGGTATGATATAATATGATTTGCGAAGTGTCAGGTATTCCTCGTCTACAATTCAAATGAATGTAAATGCGGCACTTCCTTGCAAAGAAATAGCGTTTGCAGATGTCTACGTATCGTAGCAATAGATATCTAATGCTTCTTAAAACGCGATATCGCATCTCATTTCTATGTTTCGTGGTAAGATATAATATGATTTGCGAAGTGTCATGTATTCCTCGTCTACACTTCAAATGAATGTAAATGCGACACTTCCTCGCTAGGAAATAGGGTCTGCAGATGATTAGGTATCGTAGCGATAGAGTTCTAATGCTTCTTAAACGCGATATCGCATCTCATTTCTATGTTTCATGGTAAGATATAATATGATTTGTGAAGTGTTATGTATTCCTCGTCTACACTTCAAATGAATGTAAATGCGACACTTCCTTGCAAGGAAATAGCGTTTGCAGATGTCTACGTATCGTAGCAATAGAGTTCTAATGCTTCTTAAAACGCGATATCGCATCTCATTTTTATGTTTCATGGTATGATATAATATGATTTGCGAAGTGTCAGGTATTCCTCGTCTACAATTCAAATGAATGTAAATGCGGCACTTCCTTGCAAAGAAATAGCGTTTGCAGATGTCTACGTATCGTAGCAATAGATATCTAATGCTTCTTAAAACGCGATATCGAATCTCAATTCTGTGTTTCATGGTAAGATATAATATGATTTGCGAAGTGTTATGTATTCCTCGTCTACACATCAAATGAATGTAAATGCCCCACTTCCTTGCTAGGAAATAGCGTCTGCAGATGTCTAGGTATCGTAGCAGTAGAGTTCTAATGCTTCTTAAAACGCGATATCGCATCTCATTTCTATGTTTCATGGTAAGATATAATATGATTTGCGAATTGTTATGTATTCCTCGTCTACACTTCAAATGAATGTGAATGCGACACTTCCTCGCTAGGAAATAGCGTTTGCAAATGTCTACCTATCGTAGCAATAGTGTTCTAATGCTTCTTAAAACGCGATATCGCATCTCATTTCTATGTTTCATGGTAAGATATAATATGATTTGCGAAGTGTCATGTATTCCTCGTCTACACTTCAAATGAATGTAAATGTGACATTTCCCTGCTAGGAAATAGCGTCTGCAAATGTCTAGGTATCGTAGCAATAGAGTTCAAATGTTTCTTAAAACGAGATATTGCATCTCATATCTATATTTAATGATAAGATATAATATTCATTGCGAAGTGTCATGCATTCCTCGTCTACACTTCAAAGGAATGTGAATGCGGCACTTCCTCGCTAGGAAATTGCGTTTGCAGATGTCTACGTATCGTAGCAATAGATTTCTAATGCTTCTTAATACGCGATATCGCATCTCATTTCTATGTTTCATGGTAAGATATAATATCATTTGCGAAGTGTTATGTATTCCTCGTCTACACTTCAAATGAATGTAAATGCGACACTCCCTTGCTAGGAAATAGCGTCTGCAGATGTCTAGGTATCGTAGCTATAGAGTTCTAATGCTTCTTAAAACGCGATATCGCATCTCATTTCTATGTTTCATGGTAAGATATAATATGATTTGCGAAGAGTCATGTATTCCTCGCCTACACTTCAAATCAATGTAAATGCGACACTTCCTTGCAAGGAAATAGCGTTTGCAGTTGTCTACGTATCGTAGCAATAGAGTTCTTATGATTCTTAAAATGCGATATCGCGTCTCATTTCTATGTTTCTTGGTAAGATATAATATGATTTGCGAAGTGTTATGTATTCCTCGTCTACACTTCAAATGAATGTGAATGCGACATTTCCTCGCTAGGAAATAGCGTTTGCAGATGTCTACGTATCGTAGCAATAGTGTTCTTATGATTCTTAAAACGCGATATCGCATCACACTTCTATGTTTTATGGTAAGATATAATATCATTTGCGAAGTGTTATCCATTCCTCGTTTACGATTCAAATGAATGTAAATGCGACACTCCCTTGCAAGGAAATAGCGTTTGCAGTTGTCTACGTATCGTAGCAATATAGTTCTTATGATTCTTAAAATGCGATATCGCGTCTCATTTCTATGTTTCATGGTAAGATATAATATGATTTGCGAAGTGTTATGTATTCCTCGTCTACACTTCAAATGAATGTGAATGCGACATTTCCTCGCTAGGAAATAGCGTTTGCAGATGTCTACGTATCGTAGCAATAGTGTTCTTATGATTCTTAAAACGCGATATCGCATCACACTTCTATGTTTTATGGTAAGATATAATATCATTTGCGAAGTGTTATCCATTCCTCGTTTACGATTCAAATGAATGTAAATGCGACACTCCCTTGCAAGGAAATAGCGTTTACAGGTGTCTACGTATCGTAGCAGTGGAGTTCTTATGATACATAAACGCGATATCGCATCTCATTTCTATGTTTCATGGTAAGATATAATATGATTTGCGAAGTGTCATGTATTCCTCGTCTACACTTCAAATGAATGTAAATGCGACACTTCCTTGCAAGGAAATAGCGTTTGCAGTTGTCTACGTATCGTAGCAATATAGTTCTTATGATTCTTAAAACGCGATATCGCGTCTCATTTCTATGTTTCATGGTAAGATATAATAAGATTTGCGAAGTGTTATGTATTCCTCGTCTACACTTCAAATGAATGTGAATGCGAAATTTCCTCGCTAGGAAATAGCGTTTGCAGATGTCTACGTATCGTAGCAATAGTGTTCTTATGATTCTTAATACGCGATATCGCATCTCATTTCTATGTTTCATGGTAAGATATAATATCATTTGCGAAGTGTTATGTATTCCTCGTCTACACTTCAAATGAATGTAAATGCGACACTCCCTTGCAAGGAAATAGCGTTTACAGGTGTCTACGGATCGTAGCAATGGAGTTCTTATGATACATAAACGCGATATCGCATCTCATTTCTATGTTTCATGGTAAGATATAATATCATTTGCGAAGTGTTATGTATTCCTCGTCTACACTTCAAATGAATGTAAATGCGACACTCCCTTGCTAGGAAATAGCGTCTGCAGATGTCTAGGTATCGTAGCTATAGAGTTCTAATGCTTCTTAAAACGCGATATCGCATCTCATTTCTATGTTTCATGGTAAGATATAATATGATTTGCGAAGAGTCATGTATTCCTCGTCTACACTTCAAATCAATGTAAATGCGACACTTCCTTGCAAGGAAATAGCGTTTGCAGTTGTCTACGTATCGTAGCAATAGAGTTCTTATGATTCTTAAAATGCGATATCGCGTCTCATTTCTATGTTTCATGGTAAGATATAATATGATTTGCGAAGAGTCATGTATTCCTCGTCTACACTTCAAATCAATGTAAATGCGACACTTCCTTGCAAGGAAATAGCGTTTGCAGTTGTCTACGTATCGTAGCAATAGAGTTTTTATGATTCTTAAAACGCGATATCGCATCCCATTTCTATGTTTCATGGTAAGATATAATATGATTTGCAAAGTGTTATGTATTCCTCGTCTACACTTCAAATGAATGTAAATGCGACACTTCCTTGCTAGGAAATAGCGTCTGCAGATGTCTAAGTATCGTAGCGATAGAGTTCTAATGCTTCTTAAAACGCGATATCGCATCTCATTTTTATGTTTCATGGTATGATATAATATGATTTGCGAAGTGTCAGGTATTCCTCGTCTACAATTCAAATGAATGTAAATGCGGCACTTCCTTGCAAAGAAATAGCGTTTGCAGATGTCTACGTATCGTAGCAATAGATATCTAATGCTTCTTAAAACGCGATATCGCATCTCATTTCTATGTTTCGTGGTAAGATATAATATGATTTGCGAAGTGTCATGTATTCCTCGTCTACACTTCAAATGAATGTAAATGCGACACTTCCTCGCTAGGAAATAGGGTCTGCAGATGATTAGGTATCGTAGCGATAGAGTTCTAATGCTTCTTAAACGCGATATCGCATCTCATTTCTATGTTTCATGGTAAGATATAATATGATTTGTGAAGTGTTATGTATTCCTCGTCTACACTTCAAATGAATGTAAATGCGACACTTCCTTGCAAGGAAATAGCGTTTGCAGATGTCTACGTATCGTAGCAATTGAGTTCTTATGATACTTAAAACGCGATATCGCATCTCATTTCTATGTTTCATGGTAAGATATAATATGATTTGCGAAGTGTTATGTATTCCTCGTCTACACTTCAAATGAATGTGAATGCGACACTTCCTCGCTAGGAAATAGCGTTTGCGGATGTCTACGTATCGTAGCAATAGAGTTCTTATGATTCTTAGAACGCGATATCGCATCTCATTTCTATGGTTCATGGTAAGATATAATATGATTTACGAAGTGTTATGTATTCCTCGTCTACACTTCAAATGAATGTAAATGCGACACTTCCTTGCTAGGAAATAGCGTCTGCAGATGTCTAAGTATCGTAGCGATAGAGTTCTAATGCTTCTTAAAACGCGATATCGCATCTCCTTTCTATGTTTCATGGTAAGATATAATATGATTTGCGAAGTGTTATGTATTCCTCGTCTACAATTCAAATGAATGTAAATGCGGCACTTCCTTGCAAAGAAATAGCGTTTGCAGATGTCTACGTATCGTAGCAATAGAGTTCTTATGATTCTTAAAACGCGATATCGCATCTCATTTCTATCTTTCATGGTAAGATATAATATGATTTGCGAAGTGTTATGTATTCCTCGTCTACACTTCAAATGAATGTGAATGCGACACTTCCTCGCTGGGAAATAGCGTTTGCAGATGTCTACGTATCGTAGCAGTATTGTTCTTATGATTCTTAAAACGCGATATCGCATCTCATTTCTATGTTTCATGGTAAGATATAATATGATTTGCGAAGTGTTATGTATTCCTCATCTACACTTCAATTGAATGTAAATGCGACACTTCCTTGCTAGGAAATAGCGTCTGCAGATGTCTAGGTATCGTAGCGATAGTCTTCTAATGCTTCTTAAAACGCGATATCGCATCACATTCCTATGTTTCATGGTAAGATATAATATGATTTGCGAAGTGTTATGTATTCCTCGTCTACACTTCAAATGAATGTAATTGCGATACTTCCTTGCCAGGAAATAGCGTTTGCAAATGTCTACATATCATAGCAATAGATTTCTAATGCTTCTTAAAGCGCGATATCGCATCTCATTTCTATGTTTCATGGTAAGATATAATATGGTTTGCGAAGTGTTATGTATTCCTCGTCTACACTTCAAATGAATGTGAATGCGACACTTCCTCGCTAGGAAATAGCGTTTGCAAATGTCTACCTATCGTAGCAATAGTGTTCTAATGCTTCTTAAAACGCGATATCGCATCTCATTTCTATGTTTCATGTTAAGATATAATATGAATTGCGAAGTGTCATGTATACCTCGTCTACACTTCAAATGAATGTAAATGCGACACTTCCTTGCTAGGAAATAGCGTCTGCAAATGTCTAGGTATCGTAGCAATAGAGTTCAAATGCTTCTTAAAACGAGATATTGCATCTCATATCTATGTTTAATGATAAGATATAATATTCATTGCGAAGTGTTATGCATTCCTCGTCTACGATTCAAATGAATATAAATGCGACACTTCCTTGCGAGGAAATAGCGTTTGCAGATGTCTACGTATCGTAGCAATTGAGTTCTTATGATTCTTAAAACGCGATATCGCATCTCATTTCTATGTTTCATGGTAAGATATAATATGATTTGCGAAGTGTTATGTATTCCTCGTCTACACTTCAAATGAATGTGAATGCGACACTTCCTCGCTAGGAAATAGCGTTTGCGGATGTCTACGTATCGTAGCAATAGAGTTCTTATGATTCTTAGAACGCGATATCGCATCTCATTTCTATGGTTCATGGTAAGATGTAATATGATTTGCGAAGTGTTATGTATTCCTCGTCTACACTTCAAATGAATGTAAATGCGACACTTCCTTGCTAGGAAATAGCGTCTGCAGATGTCTAGGTATCGTAGCAATAGAGTCCAAATGCTTCTTAAAACGAGATATTGCATCTCATATCTATGTTTCATGATAAGATATAATATTCATTGCGAAGTATTATGCATTCCTCGTATACGAATCAAATGAATGTAAATGCGACACTTCCTTGCAAGGAAATAGCGTTTGCAAATGTCTACCTATCGTAGCAATAGTTTTCTAATGCTTCTTAAAACGCGATATCGCATCTCATTTCTATGTTTCATGGTAAGATATTATATAATTTGCGAAGTGTTATGTATTCCTCATCTACACTTCAATTGAATGTAAATGCGGCACTTCCTTGCTAGGAAATAGCGTTTGCAGATGTCTACGTATCGTAGCAATAGATATCTAATGCTTCTTAGAACGCGATTTCGCATCTCATTTCTATGTTTCCTGGTAAGATATAATATGATTTGCGAAGTGTCATGTATTCCTCGTCTACACTTCAAAGGAATGTGAATGCGACACTTCCTCGCTAGGAAATAGCGTTTGCAGATGTCTACGTATCGTAGCAATAGAGTTCTTATGATTCTTAAAACGCGATATTGCATCTCATTTCTATGTTTCATGGTAAGATATAATATGATTTGCGAAGTGTCATGTATTCCTCGTCTACACTTCAAATGAATGTAAATACGACACTTCCTTGCTAGGAAATAGCGTCTGCAGATGTCTAGGTATCGTAGCGATAGTGTTCTAATGCTTCTTAAAACGCGATATCGCATTACATTCCTATGTTTCATGGTAAGATATAATATGATTTGCGAAGTGTTATGTATTCCTCGTCTACACTTCAAATGAATGTAATTGCGACACTTTCTTGCCAGGAAATAGCGTTTGCAAGTGTCTACCTATCGTAGCAATAGTGTTCTAATGCTTCTTAAAACGCGATATCGCATCTCATATCTATGTTTCATGATAAGATATAATATTCATTGCGAAGTGTTATGCATTCCTCGTATACGAATCAAATGAATGTAAATGCGACACTTCCTTGCTAGGAAATAGCGTCTGCAGATGTCTAGGTATCGTAGCGATAGTGTTCTAATGCTTCTTAAAACGCGATATCGCATCACATTCCTATGTTTCATGGTTAGATATAATATGATTTGCGAAGTGTTATGTATTCCTCGTCTACACTTCAAATGAATGTAATTGCGAGACTTCCTTGCCAGGAAATAGCGTTTGCAAATGTCTACCTATCGTAGCAATAGTTTTCTAATGCTTCTTAAAACGCGATATCGCATCTCATTTCTATGTTTCATGATAAGATATAATATGAATCGCGAAGTGTCATGTATTCCTCGTCTACACTTCAAATGAATGTAAATGCGACACTTCCTCGCTAGGAAATAGGGTCTGCAGATGATTAGGTATCGTAGCGATAGAGTTCTAATGCTTCTTAAAACGCGATATCGCATCACATTCCCATGTTTCATGGTAAGATATAATATGATTTGCGAAGTGTTATGTATTCCTCGTCTACACTTCAAATGAATGTAATTGCGACACTTCCTTGCCAGGAAATAGCGTTTGCACATGTCTACCTATCGTAGCAATAGTGTTCTAATGCTTCTTAAAACGAGATATCGCATCACATTCCTATGTTTCATGGTAAGATATAATATGATTTGCGAAGTGTTATGTATTCCTCGTCTACACTTCAAATGAATGTAATTGCGATACTTCCTTGCCAGGAAATAGCGTTTGCAAATGTCTACATATCATAGCAATAGATTTCTAATGCTTCTTAAAACGCGATATCGCATCTCATTTCTATGTTTCATGGTAAGATATTATATAATTTGCGAAGTGTTATGTATTCCTCGTCTACACTTCAAATGAATGTAAATGCGACACTTCCTTGCATGGAAATAGCGTTTGCAGATGTCTACGTATCGTAGCAATGGAGTTCTTATGATTCTTAAAACGCGATATCGCACCTCAATTCTATGTTTCATGGTAAGATATAATATGATTTGCGAAGTGTTATGTATTCCTCGTCTACACTTCAAATGAATGTAAATGCGACACTTCCTAGCAAGGAAATTGCGTATGCAGATGTCTACGTATCGTAGCAATAGATTTCTAATTCTTCTTAAAACGCGATATCGCATCTCATTTCTATGTTTCATGGTAAGATATAATATGATTTGCGAAGTGTCATGTATTCCTCGTCTACACTTCAAATGAATGTAAATGCGACACTTCCTTGCTAGGAAATAGCGTCTGCAGATGTCTAGGTATCGTAGCAATAGAGTCCAAATGCTTCTTAAAACGAGATATTGCATCTCATATCTATGTTTCATGATAATATATAATATTCATTGCGAAGTGTTATGCATTCCTCGTATACGAATCCATTGAATGTAAATGCGACACTTCCTTGCAAGGAAATAGCGTTTGCAGTTGTCTACGTATCGTAGCAGTAGTGTTCTTATGATTCTTAAAACGCGATATCCCATCTCATTTCTATGTTTATTGGTAAGATATAATATGATTTGCGAAGTGTTATGTATTCCTCATCTACACTTCAATTGAATGTAAATGCGGCACTTCCTTGCTAGGAAATAGCGTTTGCAGATGTCTACGTATCGTAGCAATAGATATCTAAAGCTTCTTAGAACGCGATTTCGCATCTCATTTCTATGTTTCCTGGTAAGATATAATATGATTTGCGAAGTGTCATGTATTCCTCCTCTACACTTCAAAGGAATGTGAATGCGACACTTCCTCGCTAGGAAATAGCGTTTGCAGACGTCTGCGTATCGTAGCAATAGAGTTCTTATGATTCTTAAAACGCGATATTGCATCTCATTTCTATGTTTCATGGTAAGATATAATATGATTTGCGAAGTGTCATGTATTCCTCGTCTACACTTCAAATGAATGTAAATGCGACACTTCCTTGCTAGGAAATAGCGTCTGCAGATGTCTAGGTATCGTAGCGATAGTGTTCTAATGCTTCTTAAAACGCGATATCGCATTACATTCCTATGTTTCATGGTAAGATATAATATGATTTGCGAAGTGTTATGTATTCCTCGTCTACACTTCAAATGAATGTAATTGCTACACTTTCTTGCCAGGAAATAGCGTTTGCAAATGTCTACCTATCGTAGCAATAGTGTTCTAATGCTTCTTAAAACGCGATATCGCATCTCATATCTATGTTTCATGATAAGATATAATATTCATTGCGAAGTGTTATGCATTCCTCGTATACGAATCAAATGAATGTAAATGCGACACTTCCTTGCTAGGAAATAGCGTCTGCAGATGTCTAGGTATCGTAGCGATAGTGTTCTAATGCTTCTTAAAACGCGATATCGCATCACATTCCTATGTTTCATGGTAAGATATAATATGATTTGCGAAGTGTTATGTATTCCTCGTCTACACTTCAAATGAATGTAAATGCGACACTTCCTCACAAGGAAATAGCGTTTGCAGGTGTCAACGTATCGTAGCAATAGAGTTCTTATGATTCTTAAAACCCGAAATCGCATCTCATTTCTATGTTTCATGGTAAGATATAATATGATTTGCGATGTGTTATGTATTCCTCGTCTACACTTCATATGAATGTGAATACGACACTTCCTCGCTAGGAAATAGCGTTTGCAGATGTCTACGTATCGTAGCAATAGAGTTCTTGTGATTCTTAAAACGCGATATCGCATCTCATTTCTATGTTTTATGGTAAGATATAATATGAGTTGCGAAGTGTTATGTATTCCTCGTCCACACTTCAAATGAATGTAAATGCGACACTTTGTTGCTAGGAAATAGCGTCTGCAGATGTCTAGGTATCGTAGCGATAGTGTTCTAATGCTTCTTAAAACGCGATATCGCATCATATTCCTATGTTTCATGGTAAGATATAATATGATTTGCGAAGTGTTATGTATTCCTCGTCTACACTTCAAATGAATGTAATTGCGACACTTCCTTGCCAGGAAATAGCGTTTGCAAATGTCTACCTACCGTAGCAATAGTGTTCTAATGCTTCTTAAAACGCGAGATCGCATCTCATTTCTATGTTTCATGGTAAGATATAACATGAATTGCGAAGTGTCATGTATTCCTCGTCTACACTTCAAATGAATGTAAATGCGACACTTCCTTGCTAGGAAATAGCGTTTGCAGATGTCTACGTATCGTAGCAATAGAGTTCTTATGATTCTTAAAGCGCGATATTGCATCTCATTTCTATGTTTCATGGTAAGATATAATATGATTTGCGAAGTGACATGTATTCCTCGTCTACACTTCAAATGAATGTAAATGAGACACTTCCTTGCTAGGAAATAGCGTCTGCAGATGATTAGTTATCGTAGCAATAGAGTTCTTATGATTCTTAAAACGCGATATCGCATCTCATTTCTATGTTTCATGGTAAGATATAATATGATTTGCGAAGTGTTATGTATTCCTCATCTACACTTCAATTGAATGTAAATGCGACACTTCCTTGCCAGGAAATAGCGTTTGCAAATGTCTACCTATCGTTGCAATAGTGTTCTAATGCTTCATAAAACGCGATATCGCATCTCATTTCTATGTTTCATGGTAAGATATAATATGAATTGCGAGGTGTCATGTATTCCTCGTCTACACTTCAAATGAATGTAAATGCGACACTTCCTTGCTAGGAAATAGCGTCTGCAAATGTCTAGGTATCGTAGCAATAGAGTTCAAATGCTTCTTAAAACGAGATGTTGCATCTCATTTCTATGTTTCATGGTAAGATATAATATGATTTGCGAAGTGTCATGTATTCCTCGTCTACACTGCAAATGAATGTAAATGCGACACTTCCTTGCTAGGAAATAGCGTCTGCAGATGATTAGTTATCGTAGCAATAGAGTTCTTATGATTCTTAAAACGCGATATCGCATCTCATTTCTGTGTTTCATTGTAAGATATAATATGATTTGCGAAGTGTTATGTATTCCTCGTCTACACTTCAAATGAATGTAAATGCGACACTTCCTTGCAAGGAAATAGCGTTTGCAGATGTCTACGTATCGTAGCAATAGAGTACTTATGATTCTTAAAACGCGATATTGCATCTCATTTCTATGTTTCATGGTAAGATATTATATAATTTGCGAAGTGTTATGTATCCCTCGTCAACACTTCAAATGAATGTAAATGCGACACTTCCTTGCATGGAAATAGCGTTTGCAGATGTCTACGTATCTTAATAATAGAGTTCTTATGATTCTTAAAACGCGATATCGCATCTCATTTCTATGTTTCATGGTAACATATAATATGATTTGCGAAGTGTTATGTATTCCTCGTCTACACTTCAAATGAATGTGAATGCGACACTTCCTTGCTAGGAAATAGCGTCTGCAGATGTCTAGGTATCGCAGCAATAGAGTTCTAATGCTTCTTAAAACGCGATATCGCATCTCATTCCTATGTTTCATGGTAAGATGTAATATGATTTGCGAAGTGTTATGTATTCCTCGTCTACACATCAAAGGAATGTGAATGCAACACTTGCTCGCTAGGAAATAGCGTTTGCAGATGTCTACGTATCGTAACAATAGATTTCTAATGGTTCTTAAAACGCGATATCGCATCTCATTTCTATGTTTCATGGTAAGATATAATATGATTTGCGAAGTGTCATGTATTCCTCGTCTACACTTCAAATGAATGTAAATGCGACACTTCCTTGCTAGGAAATAGCGTCTGCAGATGTCTAAGTATCGTAGCGATAGAGTTCTAATGCTTCTTAAAACGCGATATCGCATCTCATTTCTATGTTTCATGGTAAGATATAATATGATTTGCGAAGTGTTATGTATTCCTCGTCTACAATTCAAGTGAATGTAAATGCGGCACTTCCTTGCAAAGAAATAGCGTTTGCAGATGTCTACGTAACGTAGCAATAGATATCTAATGCTTCTTAAAACGCGATATCGCATCTCATTTCTATGTTTCCTGGTAAGATATAATATGATTTGCGAAGTGTCATGTATTCCTCGTCTACACTTCAAATGAATGTAAATGCGACACTTCCTTGCTAGGAAATAGCGTCTGCAGATGTCTAGGTATCGTAGCAATAGAGTTCAAATGCTTCTTAAAACGAGATATTGCATCTCATATCTATGTTTCATGATAAGATATAATATTCAATGCGAAGTGTTATGCATTCCTCGTATACGAATCAAATGAATGTAAATGCGACACTTCCTTGCAAGGAAATAGCGTTTGCAGTTGTCTACGCATCGTAGCAATAGAATTCTTATGATTCTTAAAACGCGATATCGCATCTCATTTCTATCTTTCATGGTAAGATATAATATGATTTGCGAAGTGTTATGTATTCCTCGTCTACACTTCAAATGAATGTGAATGCGACACTTCTTCGCTAGGAAATAGCGTTTGCAGATGTCTACGTATCGTAGCGGTAGTGTTCTTATGATTCTTAAAACGCGATATCGCATCTCATTACTATGTTTCATGGTAAGATATAATATGATTTGCGAAGTGTTATGTATTCCTCATCTACACTTCAATTGAATGTAAATGCGACACTTCCTTGCTAGGAAATAGCGTCTGCAGATGTCTAGGTATCGTAGCGATAGTGTTCTAATGCTTCTTAAAACGCGATATCGCATCACATTCCTATGGTTCATGGTAAGATATAATATGATTTGCGAAGTGTTATGTATTCCTCGTCTACACTTCAAATGAATGTAATTGCGACACTTCCTTGCCAGGAAATAGCGTTTGCAAATGTCTACCTATCGTTGCAATAGTGTTCTAATGCTTCTTAAAACGCGATATCGCATCTCATTTCTATGTTTCATGGTAAGATATAATATGAATTGCGAGGTGTCATGTATTCCTCGTCTACACTTCAAATGAATGTAAATGCGACACTTCCTTGCTAGGAAATAGCGTCTGCAAATGTCTAGGTATCGTAGCAATAGAGTTCAAATGCTTCTTAAAACGAGATGTTGCATCTCATTTCTATGTTTCATGGTAAGATATAATATGATTTGCGAAGTGTCATGTATTCCTCGTCTACACTTCAAATGAATGTAAATGCGACACTTCCTTGCTAGGAAATAGCGTCTGCAGATGATTAGGTATCGTAGCAATAGAGTTCTTATTATTCTTAAAACGCGATATCGCATCTCATTTCTATGTTTTATGTTAAGATATAATATGATTTGCGAAGTGTTATGTATTCCTCGTCTACACTTCAAATGAATGTAAATGCGACACTCCCTTGCTAGGAAATAGCGTCTGCAGATGTCTAGGTATCGTAGCGATAGAGTTCTAATGCTTCTTAAAACGCGATATCGCATCTCACTTCTATGTTTCATGGTAAGATATAATATGATTTGCGATGTGTTATGTATTCCTCGTCTACACTTCAAATGAATGTAAATGCGACACTTCCTTGCAAAGAAATAGCGTTTGCAGATGTCTACGTATCGTAGCAATAGATATCTAATGCTTCTTAAAACGCGATATCGCATCTCATTTCTATGTTTCATGGTACGATATAATATGATTTGCGAAGTGTCATGTATTCCTCGTCTACACTTCAAATGAATGTAAATGCGACACTTCCTAGCAAGGAAATAGCGTTTGCAGATGTCTACGTATCATAGTAATAGATTTCTAATGCTTCTTAAGACGCGATATCGCATCTCATATCTATGTTTCATGGTAAGATATAATATGATTTGCGAAGTGTTATGTATTCCTCGTCTACACTTCAAAGGAATGTGAATGCGACACTTCCTCGCTAGGAAATAGGGTTTGCAGATGTCTACGTATCGTAGCAATATTGTTCTTATGATTCTTAAAACGCGATATTGCATCTCATTTCTATGTTTCATGGTAAGATATTATATGATTTGCGAAGTGTTATGTATTCCTCGTCTACACTTTAAAGGAATGTGAATGCGACACTTCCTCGCTAGGAAATAGCGCTTGCAGATGTCTACGTATCGTAGCAATAGAGTTCTTATGATTCTTAAAACGCGATATCGCATCTCATTTCTATGTTTTATGTTAAGATATAATATGATTTGCGAAGTGTTATGTATTCCTCGTCTACACTTCAAATGAATGTAAATGCGACACTCCCTTGCTAGGAAATAGCGTCTGCAGATGTCTAGGTATCGTAGCGATAGAGTTCTAATGCTTCTTAAAACGCGATATCGCATCTCACTTCTATGTTTCATGGTAAGATATAATATGATTTGCGAAGTGTTATGTATTCCTCGTCTACACTTCAAATGAATGTAAATGCGACACTTCCTTGCAAAGAAATAGCGTTTGCAGATGTCTACGTGTCGTAGCAATAGATATCTAATGCTTCTTAAAACGCGATATCGCATCTCATTTCTATGTTTCATGGTACGATATAATATGATTTGCGAAGTGTCATGTATTCCTCGTCTACACTTCAAATGAATGTAAATGCGACACTTCCTAGCAAGGAAATAGCGTTTGCAGATGTCTACGTATCATAGTAATAGATTTCTAATGCTTCTTAAGACGCGATATCGCATCTCATATCTATGTTTCATGGTAAGATATAATATGATTTGCGAAGTGTTATGTATTCCTCGTCTACACATCAAAGGAATGTGAATGCGACACTTGCTCGCTAGGAAATAGCGTTTGCAGATGTCTACGTATCGTAGCAATATTGTTCTTATGATTCTTAAAACGCGATATTGCATCTCATTTCTATGTTTCATGGTAAGATATTATATGATTTGCGAAGTGTTACGTATTCCTCGTCTACACTTCAAAGGAATGTGAATGCGACACTTCCTCGCTAGGAAATAGCGTTTGCAGATGTCTACGTATCGTAGCAATAGATTTCTAATGCTTCGTAAAACGCGATATAGCATCTCATTTCTATGTTTCATGGTAAGATACAATATGATTTGCGAAGTGCTATGTATTCCTCGTCTACACTTCAAAGGAATGTGAATGCGACACTTCCTCGCTAGGAAATAGCGTTTGCAGATGTCTACGTATCGTAGCAATAGATTCCTAATGCTTCATAAAACGTGATATCGCAACTCATTTCTATGTTTCATGGTAAGATATAATATTATTTGCGAAGTGTCATGTATTCCTCGTCTACACTTCAAATGAATGTAAATGCGACACTTCCTTGCAAGGAAATAGCGTTTGCAGTTGTCTACGTATCGTAGCAATAGAGTTCTTATGATTCTTAAAACGCGATATCGCATCTCATTTCTATATTTCATGGTAAGATATAATATGATTTGCGAAG
Source organism: Xylocopa sonorina (assembly GCF_050948175.1). Lineage (NCBI taxonomy): Eukaryota > Metazoa > Arthropoda > Insecta > Hymenoptera > Apidae > Xylocopa > Xylocopa sonorina. The sequence goes on from NW_027490097.1 coordinate 644,337, forward strand.
TGTTATGTATTCCTCGTCTACACTTCAAATGAATGTGAATGCGACATTTCCTCGCTAGGAAATAGCGTTTGCAGATGCCTACGTATCGTAGCAATAGTGTTCTTATGATTCTTAAAACGCGATATCGCATCTCATTTCTATGTTTTATGGTAAGATATAATATGATTTGCGTAGTGTTATGTATTCCTCGTCTACACTTCAAATGAATGTAATTGCGACACTTCCTTGCTAGGAAATAGCGTCTGGAGATGTCTACGTATCGTAGCAATAGAGTTCTTATGATCCTTAAAACGCGATATCGCATCACATTTCTATGTTTCATGGTAAGATATTATATGATTTGCGAAGTGTCATGTATTCCTCGTCTACACTTCAAATGAATATAAATGCGACACTTCCTAGCAAGGAAATAACGTTTGCAGATGTCTACGTATCATAGCAATAGATTTCTAATGCTTCTTAAAACGCGATATTGCATCTCATTTCTATGTTTCATGGTAAGATATAATATGATTTGCGAAGTGTTACGTATTCCTCGTCTACACATCATAGGAATGTGAATGCGACACTTCCTCGCTAGGAAATAGCGTTTGCAGATGTCTACGTGTCGTAACAATAGACATCTAATGCTTCTTAAAACGCGATATCGCATCTCATTTCTATGTTTCATGGTAAGATATAACATGATTTGCGAAGTGTCATGTATTCCTCGTCTACACTTCAAATGAATGTAAATGCGTCACTTCCTTGTTAGGAAACAGCGTCTGCAGATGTCTAGGTATCGTAGCAATAGAGTTCAAATGCTTCTTAAAACGAGATATTGCATCTCATATCTATGTTTCATGATAAGATAAATACATTGCGAAGTGTTATGCATTCCTCGTATACGATACAAATGAATGTAAATGCGACACTTCCTTGCAAGGAAATAGCGTTTGCAGTTGTCTACGTATCGTAGCAATAGAGTTCTTATGATTCTTAAAACCCGAAATCGCATCTCATTTCTATGTTTTATGTTAAGATATAATATGATTTGCGAAGTATTATCTATTCCTCGTCTACACTTCAAAGGAATGTGAATGCGACACTTCCTCGCTAGGAAATAGCGTTTGCAGATGTCTACGTATCGTAGCAATAGATTTCTAATGCTTCTTAAAACGCGATATCGCATCTCATTTCTATGTTTCATGGTAAGATACAATATGATTTGCGAAGTGTTATGTATTCCTCGTCTACACTTCAAAGGAATGTGAATGCGACACTTTCTCGCTAGGAAATAGCGTTTGCAGATGTCTACGTATCGTAGCAATAGATTTTTAATGCTTCTTAAAACGCGATATCGCAACTCATTTCTATGTTTCATGGTAAGATATAATATGATTTGCGAAGTGTCATGTATTCCTCGTCTACACTTCAAATGAATGTAATTGCGACACTTCCTTGCCAGGAAATAGCGTTTGCAAATGTCTAGGTATCGTAGCAATAGAGTTCAAATGCTTCTTAAAACGAGATGTTGCATCTCATTTCTATGTTTCATGGTAAGATATAATATTATTTGCGAAGTGTCATGTATTCCTCGTCTACACTTCAAATGAATGTGAATGCGACATTTCCTCGCTAGGAAATAGCGTTTGCAGATGCCTACGTATCGTAGCAATAGTGTTCTTATGATACTTAAAACGCGATATCGCATCTCATTTCTATGTTTTATGGTAAGATATAATATGATTTGCATAGTGTTATGTATTCCTCGTCTACACTTCAAATGAATGTAATTGCGACACTTCCTTGCTAGGAAATAGCGTCTGGAGATGTCTACGTATAATAGCAATAGAGTTCTTATGATCCTTAAAACGCGATATCGCATCACATTTCTATGTTTCATGGTAAGATATTATATGATTTGCGAAGTGTTATGTATTCCTCGTCTACACTTCAAAGGAATGTGAATGCGACACTTCCTCGCTAGGAAATAGCGTTTGCAGATGTCTACGTATCGTAGCAATAGATTCCTAATGCTTCTTAAAACGCGATATCGCAACTCATTTCTATGTTTCATGGTAAGATATAATATGATTTGCGAAGTGTTATGTATTCCTCGTCTGCACTTCAAATGAATGTAAATGCGACACTCCCTTGCTAGGAAATAGCGTCTGCAGATGGCTACGTATCGTAGCAATAGACTTCTTATGATTCTTAAAACGCGATATTGCATCTCACTTCTATGTTTCATGGTAAGATATAATATGATTTGCGAAGTGTTATGTATTCCTCGTCTACACTTCAAAGGAATGTGAATGCGACACTTCCTCGCTAGGATATAGCGTTTGCAGATGTCTACGTATCGTAGCAATAGATTTCTAATGCTTCTTAAAACGCGATATCGCAACTCATTTCTATGTTTCATGGTAAGATACAATATGATTTGCGAAGCGTCATGTATTCCTCGTCTACACTTCAAATGAATGTAAATGCGACACTTCCTTGCTAGGAAATAGTGTCTGCAGATGTCTAGGTATCGTAGCAATAGAGTTCAAATGCTTCTTAAAACGAGATATTGCATCTCATATCTATGTTTAATGATAAGATATAATATTCATTGCGAAGTGTTATGCATTCCTCGCCTACGATTCAAATGAATGTAAATGCGACACTTCCTTGCAAGGAAATAGCGTTTGCAGGTGTCTACGTATCGTAGCAATGGAGTTCTTATGATACTTAAAGCGCGATATCGCATCTCATTTCTGTGTTTCATGGTAAGATATAATATGATTTGCGTAGTGTCATGTATTCCTCGTCTACACTTCAAATGAATGTAAATGCGACACTCCCTTGCTAGGAAATAGCGTCTGCAGATGTCTAGGTATCGTAGCGATAGTGTTCTAATGCTTCTTAAAACGCGATATCGCATCACATTCCTATGTTTCATGGTAAGATATAATATGATTTGCGAAGTGTTATGTATTCCTCGTCTACACTTCAAATGAATGTAATTGCGACACTTCCTTGCCAGGAAATAGCGTTTGCAAATGTCTACCTATCGTAGCAATAGTGTTCTAATGCTTCTTAAAACGCGATATCGCATCTCATTTCTATGTTTCATGGTAAGATATAACATGAATTGCGAAGTGTCATGTATTCCTCGTCTACACTTCAAATGAATGTAAATGCGACACTTCCTTGCTAGGAAATAGCGTCTGCAAATGTCTAGGTATCGCAGCAATAGAGTTCAAATGCTTCTTAAAACGAGATGTTGCATCTCATTTCTATGTTTCATGGTAAGATATAATATGATTTGCGAAGTGTCATGTATTCCTCGTCTACACTTCAAATGAATGTAAATGCGACAGTTCCTTGCTAGGAAATAGCGTCTGCAGATGATTAGGTATCGTAGCGATAGAGTTCTAATGCTTCTTAAAACGCGATATCGTATCTCATTTCTATGTTTCATGGTAAGATATAATATGATTTGCGAAGTGTTATGTATTCCTCATCTAGACTTCAATTGAATGTAAATGCGACACTCCCTTGCTAGGAAATAGCGTCTGCAGATGTCTAGGTATCGTAGCGATAGTGTTCTAATGCTTCTTGAAACGCGATATCGCATCACATTCCTATGTTTCATGGTAAGATATAATATGATTTGCGAAGTGTTATGTATTCCTCGTCTACACTTCAAATGAATGTAATTGCGACACTTCCTTGCCAGGAAATAGCGTTTGCAAATGTCTACCTATCGTACCAATAGTGTTCTAATGCTTCTTAAAACGCGATATCGCATCTCATTTCTATGTTTCATGGTAAGATATAACATGAATTGCGAAGTGTCATGTATTCCTCGTCTACACTTCAAATGAATGTAAATGCGTCACTTCCTTGTTAGGAAACAGCGTCTGCAGATGTCTAGGTATCGTAGCAATAGAGTTCAAATGCTTCTTAAAACGAGATATTGCATCTCATTTCTATGTTTCATGGTAAGTTATAATATGATTTGCGAAGTGTCATGTATTCCTCGTCTACACTTCAAATGAATGTAAATGCGACAGTTCCTTGCTAGGAAATAGCGTCTGCAGATGATTAGGTATCGTAGCGATAGAGTTCTAATGCTTCTTAAAACGCGATATCGCTACTCATTTCTATGTTTTATGTTAAGATATAATATGATTTGCGAAGTATTATCTATTCCTCGTCTACACTTCAAAGGAATGTGAATGCGACACTTCCTCGCTAGGAAATAGCGTTTGCAGATGTCTACGTATCGTAGCAATAGATTTCTAATGCTTCTTAAAACGCGATATCGCATCTCATTTCTATGTTTCATGGTAAGATACAATATGATTTGCGAAGTGTTATGTATTCCTCGTCTACACTTCAAAGGAATGTGAATGCGACACTTTCTCGCTAGGAAATAGCGTTTGCAGATGTCTACGTATCGTAGCAATAGATTTTTAATGCTTCTTAAAACGCGATATCGCAACTCATTTCTATGTTTCATGGTAAGATATAATATGATTTGCGAAGTGTCATGTATTCCTCGTCTACACTTCAAATGAATGTAATTGCGACACTTCCTTGCCAGGAAATAGCGTTTGCAAATGTCTAGGTATCGTAGCAATAGAGTTCAAATGCTTCTTAAAACGAGATGTTGCATCTCATTTCTATGTTTCATGGTAAGATATAATATGATTTGCGAAGTGTCATGTATTCCTCGTCTACAATTCAAATGAATGTAAATGCGACACTTCCTTGCTAGGAAATAGCGTCTGCAGATGATTAGGTATCGTAGCGATAGAGTTCTAATGCTTCTTAAAACGCGATATCGCATCTCATTTCTATGTTTCATGGTAAGATATAATATGATTTGTGAAGTGTTATGTATTCCTCGTCTACACTTCAAATGAATGTAAATGCGACACTTCCATGCAAGGAAATAGCGTTTGCAGATGTCTACGTATCGTAGCAACGGAGTTCTTATGATTCTTAAAACGCGATATTGCATCTCATTTCTATGTTTCATGGTAAGATATTATATAATTTGCGAAGTGTTATGTATTCCTCGTCTACACTTCAAGTGAATGTAAGTGCGACACTTCCTCACAAGGAAATTGCAGGTGTCTACGTATCGTAGCAATAGAGTTCTTATGATTCTTAAAACGCGATATCGCATCTCATTTCTATGTTTTATGGTAAGATATAATATGAGTTGCGAAGTGTCATGTATTCCTCGTCTGCACTTCAAATGAATGTAAATGCGACACTTCCTTGCTAGGAAATAGCGTCTGCAGATGTCTAGGTATCGTAGCAATAGAGTTCAAATGCTTCATGAAACGAGATATTGCATCTCATATCTATGTTTCATGATAAGATATAATATTCATTGCGAAGTGTTATGTATTCCTCGTCTACACTTCAAATGAATGTAAATGCGACACTTCCTTGCAAAGAAATAGCGTTTGCAGATGTCTACGTATCGTAGCAATAGATTTCTAATGCTTCTTAAAACGCGATATCGCATCTCATTTCTATGTTTCATGGTAAGATATAATATGATTTGCGAAGTGTCATGTATTCCTCGTCTACACTTCAAACGAATGTAAATGCGACACTTCCTTGCGAGGAAATAGCGTCTGCAGATGTCTACGTATCGTAGCAATAGATTTCTAATGCTTCTTAATACGCGATATCGCATCTCATTTCTATGTTTCATGGTAAGATATAATATCATTTGCGAAGTGTTATGTATTCCTCGTCTACACTTCAAATGAATGTGAATGCGACATTTCCTCGCTAGGAAATAGCGCTTGCAGATGTCTACGTATCGTAGCAATATTGTTCTTATGATTCTTAAAACGCGATATCGCATCTCATTTCTATGTTTTGTGGTAAGATATAATATGATTTGCGAAGTGTCATGTATTCCTCGTCTACACTTCAAATGAATGTAAATGCGACACTTCCTAGCAAGGAAATAGCGTTTGCAGATGTCTACGTATCGTAGCAATAGATTTCTAATGCTACTTAGGACGCGATATCGCATCTCATTTCTATGTTTCATGGTAAGATGTAAAATGATTTGCGAAGTGTTATGTATTCCTCGTCTACACTTCAATGGAATGTGAATGCGACACTTCCTCGATAGGAAATAGCGTTCGCAGATGTCTACGTATCGTAACAATAGATTTCTAATGCTTCTTAAAACGCGATATCGCATCTCATTTCTATGTTTCATGGTAAGATATAATATGATTTTCGAAGTGTCATGTATTCCTCGTCTACACTTCAAAGGAATGTGAATGCGACACTTCATCGCTAGGAAATAGCGCTTGCAGATGTCTACGTATCGTAGCAATAGAGTTCTTATGATTCTTAAAACGCGATATTGCATCTCATTTCTATGTTTCATGGTAAGATATAATATGATTTGCGAAGTGTTATGTATTCCTCGTCTACACTTCAAAGGAATGTGAATTCGACACTTCCTCGCTAGGAAATAGCGTTTGCAGATGTCTACGTATCGTAGCAATAGATTTCTAATGCTTCTTAAAACGCGATATCGCAACTCATTTCTATGTTTCATGGTAAGATATAATATGATTTGCGAAGTGTCATGTATTCCTCGTCTACACTTCAAATGAATGTAAATGCGACACTTCCTTGCAAGGAAATAGCGTTTGCAGTTGTCCACGTATCGTAGCAATAGAGTTCTTATGATTCTTAAAACGCGATATCGCATCCCATTTCTATGTTTAATGGTAAGATATAATATGATTTGCGAAGTGTTATGTATTCCTCGTCTACACTTCAAATGAATGTGAATGCGACATTTCCTCGCTAGGAAATAGCGTTTGCAGATGTCTACGTATCGTAGCAATAGTGTTTCTATGATTCTTAAAACGCGATACCGCAACTCATTTCTGTGTTTTCATGGTAAGATATAATATGATTTGCGAAGTGTCATGTATTCCTCGTCTACACTTCAAATGAATGTAAATGCGACACTTCCTTGCTAGGAAATAGCGTCTACAGATGTCTAGGTATCGTAGCAATAGAGTTCAAATGCTTCTTAAAACGAGATATTGCATCTCATATCTATGTTTCATGGTAAGATATAATATTCATTGCGAAGTGTTATGCATTCCGCGTATACGATACAAATTAATGTAGATGAGACACTTCCTTGCAAGGAAATAGCGTTTGCAGATGTCTACGTATCGAAGCAATAGAGTTCAAATGCTTCTTAAAACGAGATATTGCATCTCATATCTATGTTTCATGATAAGATATAATATTCATTGCGAAGTGTTATGTATTCCTCGTCTACACTTCAAATCAATGTAAATGCGACACTTGCTAGCAAGGAAATAGCGTTTGCAGATGTCTACGTATCGTAGCAATAGATTTCTAATGCTTCTTAAGACGCGATATCGCATCGCATTTCTATGTTTCATGGTAAGATATAATATGATTTGCGAAGTGTCATGTATTCCTCGTCTACACTTCAAATGAATGTAAATGCGACACTTCCTTGCAAGGAAATAGCGTTTGCAGTTGTGTACGTATCGTAGCAATAGAGTTCTTATGATTCTTAAAACGCGATATCGCATCTCATTTCTATGTTTCATGGTAAGATATAATATGATTTGCGAAGTGTTATGTACTCCTCGTCTACACTTCAAATGAATGTGAATGCGACATTTCCTCGCTAGGAAATAGCGTTTGCAGTTGTGTACGTACCGTAGCAATAGAGTTCTTATGATTCTTAAAACGCGATATCGCGTCTCATTTCTATGTTTCATGGTAAGATATAATATGATTTGAGAAGTCTTATGTATTCCTCGTCTACACTTCAAATGAATGTAAATGCGACACTTCCTTGCTAGGAAATAGCGTCTGGAGATGTCTAGGTATCGTAGCGATAGAGTTCTAATGCTACTTAGAACGCGATATCGCAACTCATTTCTATGTTTCATGGTAAGATATAATATGATTTGCGAAGTGTCATGTAATCCTCGTCTACACTTCAATGAATGTAAATGAGACACTTCTTCGCTAGGAAATAGCGCTTGCAGATGTCTACGTATCGTAGCAATAGATTTCTAATGCTTCTTAAAACGCGACATCGCATCTCATTTCTATGTTTCATGGTAAGATATAATATGATTTGCGAAGTGTTATGTATTCCTCGTCTACACTTCAAGTGAATGTAAATGCGTCACTTCCATGCAAGGAAATAGCGTTTGCAGATGTCTACGTATCGTAGCAATGGAGTTCTTATGATACTTAAAACGCGATATCGCATCTCATTTCTATGGTTCATGGTATGATATAATATGATTTGCGAAGTGTCATGTATTCCTCGTCTACACTTCAAATGAATGTAAATGCGACACTTCCTAGCAAGGAAATAGCGTTTGCAGATGTCTACGTATCGTAGCAATAGATTTCTAATGCTTCTTAGGACGCGATATCGCATCTCATTTCTATGTTTCATGGTAAGATATAATATGATTTGCGAAGTGTTATGTATTCCTCGTCTACACTTCAAATGAATGTGAATGCGACATTTCCTCGCTAGGAAATAGCGTTTGCAGATGTCTACGTATCGTAGCAATAGTGTTCTTATGATTCTTAAAACGCGATATCGCATCTCATTTCTATGTTTTGTGGTAAGATATAATATGATTTGCGAAGTGTTATGTATTCCTCGTCTACACTTCAAATGAATGTGAATACGACACTTCCCTCGCTAGGAAATAGAGCTTGCAGATATCTACGTATCGAAGCAATAGAGTTCAAATGCTTCTTAAAACGAGATATTGCATCTCATATCTATGTTTCATGGTAAGATATAATATGACTTGCGAAGTGTTTATGCATTCCTCGTATACGATTCAAATGAATGAAAATGCGACACTTCCTTGCAAGGAAATAGCGTTTGCAAATGTCTACGTATCGTAGCAATGGAGTTCTTACGATACTCAAAACGCTATATTGCATCTCATATCTATGTTTCATGATAAGATAATATTCATTGCGAAGTGTTATGCATTCCTCGTATACGATACAAATGAATGTAGATGAGACACTTCCTTGCAAGGAAATAGCGTTTGCAGTTGTCTACGTATCGTAGCAATAGTGTTCTTATGACTATTAAAACCCGAAATCGCATCTCAGTTCTATGTTTCATGGTAAGATATAATATGATTTGCGAAGTGTTATGTATTCCTCGTCTACACTTCAAATGAATTATGAATGCGACATTTCCTCGCTAGGAAATAGCGTTTGCATATGTCTATGTATCGTAGCAATAGTGTTCTTATGATTCTTAAAACGCGATATCGCATCTCATTTCTATGTTTTATGGTAAGATATAATATGATTTGCGGAATGTTATGTATTCCTCGTCTACACTTCAAATGAATGTAAATGCGACACTTCCTTGCTAGGAAATAGCGTCTGGAGATGTCTAGGTATCGTAGCGATAGAGTTCTAATGCTTCTTAACACGCGATATCGCAACTCATTTCTATGTTTCATGGTAAGATATAACATGCTTTGCGAAGTGTCATGTATTCCTCGTCTACACTTCAAATGAATGTAAATGCGGCACTTCCTTGCTAGGAAATATTGTCTGCAGATGTCTATGTATCGTAGCAATAGAGTTCAAATGCTTCTTAAAACGAGATATAGCATCTCATATCTATCTTTCATGATAAGATATAATATTCATTGCGAAGTCTTATGCATTCCTCGTCTACGATTCAAATGAATGTAAATGCGCAACTTCCTTGCAAGGAAATAGCGTTTGCAGATGTCTACGTATCGTAGCAATAGAGTTCTTATGATTCTTGAAACGCGATATCGCATCTCATTTCTATGTTTCATGGTAAGATATAATATGATTTGCGAAGTGATACGTATTCCTCGTCTACACTTCAAATGAATGTGAATGCGACACTTCCTCGCTACGAAATAGCGTTTGCAGATGTCTACGTATCGTAGCAATAGATTTCTAATGCTTCTTAGAACGCGATATCGCATCTCATTTCTATGTTTCATGGTAAGATATAATATGATTTGCGAAGTGTTATGTACTCCTCGTCTACACTTCAAATGAATGTGAATGCGACATTTCCTCGCTAGGAAATAGCGTTTGCAGTTGTGTACGTACCGTAGCAATAGAGTTCTTATGATTCTTAAAACGCGATATCGCGTCTCATTTCTATGTTTCATGGTAAGATATAATATGATTTGAGAAGTCTTATGTATTCCTCGTCTACACTTCAAATGAATGTAAATGCGACACTTCATTGCTAGGAAATAGCGTCTGGAGATGTCTAGGTATCGTAGCGATAGAGTTCTAATGCTACTTAAAACGCGATATCGCAACTCATTTCTATGTTTCATGGTAAGATATAATATGATTTGCGAAGTGTCATGTAATCCTCGTCTACACTTCAAATGAATGTAAATGAGACACTTCTTCGCTAGGAAATAGCGCTTGCAGATGTCTACGTATCGTAGCAATAGAGTTCTTATGATTCTTAAAACGCGATATCGCATCTCATTTCTATGTTTCATGGTAAGATATAATATGATTTGCGAAGTGTTATGTATTCCTCGTCTACACTTCAAATGAATGTGAATGCGACATTTCCTCGCTAGGAAATAGCGTTTGCAGATGTCTACGTATCGTAGCAATAGATTTCTAATGCTTCTTAAAACGCGATATCGCATCTCATTTCTATGTTTCATGGTAAGATATAATATGATTTGCGAAGTGTCATGTATTCCTCGTCTACACTTCAAATGAATGTAAATGCGACACCTCCTTGCAAGGAAATAGCGTTTGCAGTTGTCTACGTATCGTAGCAATAGAGTTCTTATGATTCTTAAAACGCGATATCGCATCTCATTTCTATGTTTCATGGTAAGATATAATATGGTTTGCGAAGTGTTATGTATTCCTCGTCTACACTTCAAATGAATGTGAATGCGACATTTCCTCGCTAGGAAATAGCGTTTGCAGATGTCTACGTATCGTAGCAATAGTGTCCTTATGATTCTTAAAACGCGATATCGCATCTCATTTCTATGTTTTGTGGTAAGATATAATATGATTTGCGAAGTGTTATGTATTCCTCGTCTACACTTCAAATGAATGTGAATGCGACATTTCCTCGCTAGGAAATAGCGTTTGCAGATGTCTACGTATCGTAGCAATAGATTTCTAATGCTTCTTAAAACGCCATATCGCATCTCATTTCTATGTTTCATGGTAAGATATAATATGATTTGCGAAGTGTCATGTATCCCTCGTCTACACTTCAAATGAATGTAAATGCGACACTTCCTTGCAAGGAAATAGCGTTTGCAGTTGTCTACGTATCGTAGCAATAGAGTTCTTATGATTCTTAAAACGCGATATCGCATCTCATTCCTATGTTTCATGGTAAGATATAATATGGTTTGCGAAGTGTTATGTATTCCTCGTCTACACTTCAAATGAATGTGAATGCGACATTTCCTCGCTAGGAAATAGCGTTTGCAGGTGTCTACGTATCGTAGCAATAGTGTTCTTATGATTCTTAAAACGCGATATCGCATCTCATTTCTATGTTTTGTGGTAAGATATAATATGATTTGCGAAGTGTTATGTATTCCTCGTCTACACTTCAAATGAATGTGAATACGACACTTCCTCGCTAGGAAATAGAGCTTGCAGATATCTACGTATCGAAACAATAGAGTTCAAATGCTTCTTAAAACGAGATATTGCATCTCATATCTATGTTTCATGGTAAGATATAATATGACTTGCGAAGTGTTATGCATTCCTCGTATACGATTCAAATGAATGAAAATGCGACACTTCCTTGCAAGGAAATAGCGTTTGCAAATGTCTACGTATCGTAGCAATGGAGTTCTTATGATACTCAAAACGCTATATTGCATCTCATATCTATGTTTCATGATAAGATATAATATTCATTGCGAAGTGTTATGCATTCCTCGTATACGATACAAATGAATGTAGATGAGACACTTCCTTGCAAGGAAATAGCGTTTGCAGTTGTCTACGTATCGTAGCAATAGTGTTCTTATGATTATTAAAACCCGAAATCGCATCTCAGTTCTATGTTTCATGGTAAGATATAATATGATTTGCGAAGTGTTATGTATTCCTCGTCTACACTTCAAATGAATGTGAATGCGACATTTCCTCGCTAGGAAATAGCGTTTGCATATGTCTATGTATCGTAGCAATAGTGTTCTTATGATTCTTAAAACGCGATATCGCATCTCATTTCTATGTTTTATGGTAAGATATAATATGATTTGCGAAGTGTTATGTATTCCTCGTCTACACTTCAAATGAATGTAAATGCGACACTTCCTTGCTAGGAAATAGCGTCTGGAGATGTCTAGGTATCGTAGCGATAGAGTTCTAATGCTTCTTAACACGCGATATCGCAACTCATTTCTATGTTTCATGGTAAGATATAACATGCTTTGCGAAGTGTCATGTATTCCTCGTCTACACTTCAAATGAATGTAAATGCGGCACTTCCTTGCTAGGAAATATTGTCTGCAGATGTCTATGTATCGTAGCAATAGAGTTCAAATGCTTCTTAAAACGAGATATAGCATCTCATATCTATCTTTCATGATAAGATATAATATTCATTGCGAAGTCTTATGCATTCCTCGTCTACGATTCAAATGAATGTAAATGCGCAACTTCCTTGCAAGGAAATAGCGTTTGCAGATGTCTACGTATCGTAGCAATAGAGTTCTTATGATTCTTAAAACGCGATATCGCATCTCATTTCTATGTTTCATGGTAAGATATAATATGATTTGCGAAGTGATATGTATTCCTCGTCTACACTTCAAATGAATGTGAATGCGACACTTCCTCGCTAGGAAATAGCGTCTGCAGATGTCTACGTATCGTAGCAATAGATTTCTAATGCTTCTTAAAACGCGATATCGCATCTCATTTCTATGTTTCATGGTAAGATATAATATGATTTGCGAAGTGTTATATATTCCTCGACTACACTTCAAAGGAATGTGAATGCGACATTTCCTCGCTAGGAAATAGCGTTTGCAGATGTCTACGTATCGTAGCAATAGTGTTCTTATGATTCTTAAAACGCGATATCGCAACTCATTTCTGTGTTTCATGGTAAGATATAATATGATTTGCGAAGTGTCATGCATTCCTCGTCTACACTTCAAATGAATGTAAATGCGACACTTCCTTGCTAGGAAATAGCGTCTGCAGATGTCTAGGTATCGTAGCAATAGAGTTCAAATGCTTCTTAAAACGAGATATTGCATCTCATATCTATGTTTCATGATAAGATATAATATTCATTGCGAAGTGTTATGCATTCCTCGTACAGGATACAAATTAATGTAGATGAGACACTTCCTTGCAAGGAAATAGCGTTTGCAGATGTCTACGTATCGAAGCAATAGAGTTCAAATGCTTCTTAAAACGAGATATAGCATCTCATATCTATCTTTCATGATAAGATATAATATTCATTGCGAAGTCTTATGCATTCCTCGTCTACGATTCAAATGAATGTAAATGCGCAATTTCCTTGCAAGGAAATAGCGTTTGCAGATGTCTACGTATCGTAGCAATAGAGTTCTTATGATTCTTAAAACGCGATATCGCATCTCATTTCTATGTTTCATGGTAAGATATAATATGATTTGCGAAGTGATATGTATTCCTCGTCTACACTTCAAATGAATGTGAGTGCGACACTTCCTCGCTAGGAAATAGCGTTTGCAGATGTCTACGTATCGTAGCAATAGTGTTCTTATGATTCTTAAAACGCGATATCGCAACTCATTTCTGTGTTTCATGGTAAGATATAATATGATTTGCGAAGTGTCATGCATTCCTCGTCTACACTTCAAATGAATGTAAATGCGACACTTCCTTGCTAGGAAATAGCGTCTGCAGATGTCTAGGTATCGTAGCAATAGAGTTCAAATGCTTCTTAAAACGAGATATTGCATCTCATATCTATGTTTCATGATAAGATATAATATTCATTGCGAAGTGTTATGCATTCCTCGTACACGATACAAATTAATGTAGATGAGACACTTCCTTGCAAGGAAATAGCGTTTGCAGATGTCTACGTATCGAAGCAATAGTGTTCAAATGCTTCTTAAAACGAGATATTGCATCTCATATCTATCTTTCATGATAAGATATAATATTCATTGCGAAGTCTTATGCATTCCTCGTCTACGATTCAAATGAATGTAAATGCGACACTTCCTTGCAAGGAAATAGCGTTTGCAGATGTCTACTTATCGTAGCAATAGGGTTCTTATGATTCTTAAAATGCGATATCGCATCTCATATCTATGTTTCATGGTAAGATATAATATGACTTGCGAAGTGTTATGCATTCCCCGTATACGATTCAAATGAATGTAGATGAGACACTTCCTTGCAAGGAAATAGCGTTTGCAGTTGTCTACGTATCGTAGCAATAGAGTTCTTATGATTCTTAAAACCCGAAATCGCATCTCAGTTCTCTGTTTCATGGTAAGATATAATATGATTTGCGAAGTGTTATGTATTCCTCGTCTACACTTCAAATGAATGTGAATGCGACACTTCCTCGCTAGGAAATAGCGTTTGCAGATGTCTACGTATCGTAGCAATAGAGTTCTTATGATTCTTAAAACGCGATATCGCATCTCATTTCTATGTTTCATGGTAAGATATAATATGATTTGCGAAGTGTTATGTATTCCTCGTCTACACTTCAAATGAATGTAAATGCGACACTTCCTTGCAAAGAAATAGCGTTTGCAGATGTCTACGTATCGTAGCAATAGATTTCTAATGCTTCTTAAAACGCGATATCGCATCACATTTCTATGTTTCATGGTAAGATATAATATGATTTGCGAAGTGTCATGTGTTCCTCGTCTACACTTCAAATGAATGTAAATGCGACACTTGCTAGCAAGGAAATAGCGTTTGCAGATGTCTACGTATCGTAGCAATAGATTTCTAATGCTTCTTAAGACGCGATATCGCATCTCATTTCTATGTTTCATGGTAAGATATAATATGATTTGCGAAGTGTTATGTATTCCTCGTCTACACTTCAAATGAATGTAAATGCGGCACTTCCTTGCTATGAAATATTGTCTGCAGATGTCTATGTATCGTAGCAATAGACTTCAAATGCTTCTTAAAACGAGATATAGCATCTCATATCTATCTTTCATGATAAGATATAATATTCATTGCGAAGTCTTATGCATTCCTCGTCTACGATTCAAATGAATGTAAATGCGCAATTTCCTTGCAAGGAAATAGCGTTTGCAGATGTCTACGTATCGTAGCAATAGAGTTCTTATGATTCTTAAAACGCGATATCGCATCTCATTCCTATGTTTCATGGTAAGATATAATATGATTTGCGAAGTGATATGTATTCCTCGTCTACACTTCAAATGAATGTGAATGCGACACTTCCTCGCTAGGAAATAGCGTTTGCAGATGTCTACGTATCGTAGCAATAGATTTCTAATGCTTCTTAAAACGCGATATCGCATCTCATTTCTATGTTTCATGGTAAGATATAATATGATTTGCGAAGTGTTATATATTCCTCGACTACACTTCAAATGAATGTAAATGCGACACTTCCTTGCTAGGAAGTAGCGTCTGCAGATGTCTAGGTATCGTAACAATAGATTTCTAATGCTTCTTAAAACGCGATATCGCATCTCATTTCTATGTTTCATGGTAAGATATAATATGATTTGCGAAGTGTTATGTATTTCTCGTCTACACTTCAAGTGAATGTAAATGCGACACTTCCATGCAAGGAAATAGCGTTTGCAGATGTCTACGTATCGTAGCAATGGAGTTCTTATGATACTTAAAACGCGATATCGCATCTCATTTCTATGGTTCATGGTATGATATAATATGATTTGCGAAGTGTCATGTATTCCTCGTCTACACTTCAAATGAATGTAAATGCGACACTTCCTAGCAAGGAAATAGCGTTTGCAGATGTCTACGTATCGTAGCAATAGATTTCTAATGCTTCTTAGGACGCGATATCGCATCTCATTTCTATGTTTCATGGTAAGATATAATATGATTTGCGAAGTGTTATGTATTCCTCGTCTACACTTCAAAGGAATGTGAATGCGACACTTCCTCGCTAGGAAATAGCGTTTGCAGATGTCTACGTATCGTAGCAATAGATTTCTAATGCTTCTTAAAACGCGATATCGCAACTCATTTCTATGTTTCATGGTAAGATATAATATGATTTGCGAAGTGTCATGTATTCCTCGTCTACACTTCAAATGAATGTGAATGCGACACTTCCTTGCAAGGAAATAGCGTTTGCAGTTGTCCACGTACCGTAGCAATAGAGTTCTTATGATTCTTAAAACGCGATATCGCATCCCATTCCTATGTTTAATGATAAGATATAATATGATTTGCGAAGTGTTATGTATTCCTCGTCTACACTTCAAATGAATGTGAATGCGACATTTCCTCGCTAGGAAATAGCGTTTGCAGATGTCTACGTATCGTAGCAATAGTGTTCTTATGATTCTTAAAACGCGATATCGCAACTCATTTCTGTGTTTCATGGTAAGATATAATATGATTTGCGAAGTGTCATGCATTCCTCGTCTACACTTCAAATGAATGTAAATGCGACACTTCCTTGCTAGGAAATAGCGTCTGCAGATGTCTAGGTATCGTAGCAATAGAGTTCAAATGCTTCTTAAAACGAGATATTGCATCTCATATCTATGTTTCATGATAAGATATAATATTCATTGCGAAGTGTTATGCATTCCTCGTACACGACACAAATTAATGTAGATGAGACACTTCCTTGCAAGGAAATAGCGTTTGCAGATGTCTACGTATCGAAGCAATAGTGTTCAAATGCTTCTTAAAACGAGATATTGCATCTCATATCTATGTTTCATGATAAGATATAATATTCATTGCGAAGTGTTATGCATTCCTCGTCTACGATTCAAATGAATGTAAATGCGACACTTCCTCGCTAGGGAATAGCGTTTGCAGATGTCTACGTATCGTAGCAATAGAGTTCTTATGATTCTTAAAACGCGATATCGCATCTCATTTCTATGTTTCATGGTAAGATATTATATGATTTGCGAAGTGTTATGTATTCCTCGTCTACACTTCAAGTGAATGTAAATGCGACACTTCCATGCAAGGAAATAGCGTTTGCAGATTTCTACGTATCGTAGTAATAGAGTTCTTATGATTCTTAAAACGCGATATCGCATCTCATTTCTATGTTTCATGGTAAGATATAATATGATTTACGAAGTGTTATGTATTCCTCGTCTACACCTCAAATGAATGTAAATGCGACATTTCTTTGCTAGGAAATAGCGTCTGCAGATGACTAGGTATCGTAGCAATAGATTTATAATGCTTCTTAAAACGCGATATCGCATCTCATTTCTATGTTTCATGGTAAGATATAACATGATTTGCGAAGTGTCATGTATTCCTCGTCTACACTTCAAATGAATGTAAATGCGGCACTTCCTTGCTAGGAAATATCGTCTGCAGATGTCTATGTATCGTAGCAATAGAGTTCAAATGCTTCTAAAAACGAGATATAGCATCTCATATCTATCTTTCATGATAAGATATAATATTCATTGCGAAGTCTTATGCATTCCTCGTCTACGATTCAAATGTATGTAAATGCGACACTTCCTTGCAAGGAAATAGCGTTTGCAGATGTCTACTTATCGTAGCAATAGGGTTCTTATGATTCTTAAAATGCGATATCGCATCTCATATCTATGTTTCATGGTAAGATATAATATGACTTGCGAAGTGTTATGCATTCCCCGTATACGATTCAAATGAATGTAGATGAGACACTTCCTTGCAAGGAAATAGCGTTTGCAGTTGTCTACGTATCGTAGCAATAGAGTTCTTATGATTCTTAAAACCCGAAATCGCATCTCAGTTCAATGTTTCATGGTAAGATATAATATGATTTGCGAAGTGTTATGTATTCCTCGTCTACACTTCAAATGAATGTGAATGCGACACTTCCTCGCTAGGAAATAGCGTTTGCAGATGTCTACGTATCGTAGCAATAGAGTTCTTATGATTCTTAAAACGCGATATCGCATCTCATTTCTATGTTTCATGGTAATATATAATATGATTTGCGAAGTGTTATGTATTCCTCGTCTACACTTCAAATGAATGTAAATGCGACACTTCCTTGCAAAGAAATAGCGTTTGCAGATGTCTACGTATCGTAGCAATAGATTTCTAATGCTTCTTAAAACGCGATATCGCATCACATTTCTATGTTTCATGGTAAGATATAATATGATTTGCGAAGTGTCATGTATTCCTCGTCTACACTTCAAATGAATGTAAATGCGACACTTGCTAGCAAGGAAATAGCGTTTGCAGATGTCTACGTATCGTAGCAATAGATTTCTAATGCTTCTTAAGACGCGATATCGCATCTCATTTCTATGTTTCATGGTAAGATATAATATGATTTGCGAAGTGTTATGTATTCCTCGTCTACACTTCAAAGGAATGTGAATGCGACACTTCCCCGCTAGGAAATAGCGTTTGCAGATGTCTACGTATCGTAACAATAGATTTCTAATGCTTCTTAAAACGCGATATCGCATCTCATTTCTATGTTTCATGGTAAGATATAATATGATTTGCGAAGTGTCATGTATTCCTCGTCTACACTTCAAATGAATGTAAATGCGACACTTCCTTGCTAGGAAATAGCGTCTGCAGATGTCTAGGTATCGTAGCAATAGAGTTCAAATGCTTCATAAAACGAGATATTGCGTCTCATACCTATGTTTCATGATAAGATATAATATTCATTGCGAAGAGTTATGTATTCCTCGTCTACACTTCAAGTGAATGTAAATGCGACACTTCCTTGCAAAGAAATAGCGTTTGCAGATGTCTACGTATCGTAGCAATAGATTTCTAATGCTTCTTAAAACGCGATATCGCATCTCATTTCTATGTTTCATGGTAGGATATAATATGATTTGCGAAGTGTCATGTATTCCTCGTCTACACTTCAAATGAATGTAAATGCGACACTTCCTTGCAAGGAAATAGCGTTTGCAGATGTCTACGTATCGAAGCAATAGAGTTCAAATGCTTCTTAAATCGAGATATTGCATCTCATATCTATGTTTCGTGATAAGATATAATATTCATTGCGAAGTGTTATGCATTCCTCGTCTACGACTCAAATGATCGTAAATGCGACACTTCCTTGCAAGGAAATAGCGTTTGCAGATGTCTACGTATCGAAGCAATAGAGTTCAAATGCTTCTTAAATCGAGATATTGCATCTCATATCTATGTTTCGTGATAAGATATAATATTCATTGCGAAGTGTTATGCATTCCTCGTCTACGACTCAAATGATCGTAAATGCGACACTTCCTTGCAAGGAAATAGCGTTTGCAGATGTCTACGTATCGAAGCAATAGAGTTCAAATGCTTCTTAAAACGAGATATTGCATCTCATATCTACGTTTCATGATAAGATATAATATTCATTGCGAAGTGTTATGCATTCCTCGTCTACGATTCAAATGAATGTAAATGCGACACTTCCTTGCAAGGAAATAGCGTTTGCAGATGTCTGCGTATCGTAGCAATAGAGTTCTTATGATTCTTAAAACGCGATATCGCATCTCATATCTATGTTTCATGGTAAGATATAATATGATTTGCGAAGTGTTATGTATTCCTCGTCTACACTTCAAATGAATGTGAATGCGACACTTCCTCGCTAGGAAATAGCGCTTGCAGATGTCTACGTATCGAAGCAATAGAGTTCAAATGCATCTTAAAACGAGATATTGCATCTCATATTTATGTTTCATGGTAAGATGTAATATGATTTGCGAAGTGTCATGTATTCCTCGTCTACACTTCAAATGAATGTAAATGCGACACTTCCTTGCAAGGAAATAGCGTTTGCAGTTGTCTACGTATCGTAGCAATAGAGTTCTTATGATACTTAAGACGCGATATCGCATCTCATTTCTATGTTTCATGGTAAGATATAATATGATTTGCGAAGTGTTATGTATTCCTCGTCTACACTTCAAAGGAATGTGAATGCAACACTTCCTCGCTAGGAAATAGCGTTTGCAGATGTCTACGTATCGTAACAATAGATTTCTAATGCTTCTTAAAACGCGATATCGCATCTCATTTCTATGTTTCATGGTAAGATATAATATGATTTGCGAAGTGTCATGTATTCCTCGGCTACACTTCAAATGAATGTAAATGCGACATTTCTTTGCTAGGAAATAGCGTCTGCAGATGTCTAGGTATCGTAGCAATAGATTTATAATGCTTCTTAAAACGCGATATCGCATCTCATTTCTATGTTTCATGGTAAGATATAACATGATTTGCGAAGTGTCATGTATTCCTCGTCTACACTTCAAATGAATGTAAATGCGGCACTTCCTTGCTAGGAAATAGCGTCTGCAGATGTCTATGTATCGTAGCAATAGAGTTCAAATGCTTCTTAAAACGAGATATAGCATCTCATATCTATCTTTCATGATAAGATATAATATTCATTGCGAAGTCTTATGCATTCCTCGTCTACGATTCAGATGAATGTAAATGCGACACTTCCTTGCAAGGAAATAGCGTTTGCAGATGTCTACGTATCGTAGCAATAGGGTTCTTATGATTCTTAAAACGCGATATCGCATCTCATTTCTATGTTTCATGGTAAGATATAATATGATTTGCGAAGTGCTATGTATTCCTCGTCTACGATTCAAATGAATGTAAATGCGACACTTCCTTCTAAAGAAATAGCGTCTGCAGATGTCTACGTATCGTAGCAATTGATTTCTAATGCTTCTTAAAACGCGATATCACATCTCATTTCTATGTTTCATGGTAAGATATAATATGATTTGCGAAGTGTCACGTATTCCTCGTCTGCACTTCAAATGAATGTAAATGCGACACTTCCTCGCAAGGAAATAGCGTTTGTAGATGTCTACGTATCGAAGCAATAGAGTTCAAATGCTTCTTAAATCGAGATATTGCATCTCATATCTATGTTTCATGATAAGATATAATATTCATTGCGAAGTGTTATGCATTCCTCGTCCACGATCCAATGAACGTAAATGCGACACTTCCTTGCAAGGAAATAGCGTTTGCAGTTGTCTACGTATCGTAGCAATAGAGTTCTTATGATTCTTAAAACGCGATATCGCGTCTCATTTCTATGTTTCATGGTAAGATATAGTCTGATTTGCGAAGTGTTATGTATTCCTCGTCTACACTTCAAATGAATGTGAATGCGACACTTCCTTGCTAGGAAATAGCGTCTGCAGATGTCTAGGTATCGCAGCAATAGAGTTCTAATGCTTCTTAAAACGCGATATCGCATCTCATTTCTATGTTTCATGGTAAGATATAATACGATTCGCGAAGTGTCATGTATTCCTCGTCTACACTTCAAATGAATGTAAATGCAACACTTCCTTGCGAGGAAATACCGTCTGCAGATGTCTACGTATCGTAGCAATAGAGTTCTTATGATTCTTAAAACGCGATATTGCATCTCATTTCTATGTTTCATGGTAAGATGTAATATGATTTGCGAAGTGTTATGTATTCCTCGTCTACACTTCAAAGGAATGTGAATGCGACACTTCCTCGCTAGGAAATAGCGTTTTTAGATGTCTACGTATCGTAGCAATAGAGTTCTTATGATTCTTAAAACGCGATATTGCATCTCATTTCTATGATTCATGGTAAGATATAATATGATTTGCGAAGTGTTATGTATTCCTCGTCTACACTTCAAAGGAATGTGAATGCGACACATCCTCGCTAGGTAATAGCGTTTGCAGATGTCTACGTATCGTAGCAATAGATTTCTAATGCTTCTTAAAACACGATATCGCATCTCATTTCTATGTTTCATGGTAAGATACAATATGATTTGCGAAGTGTTATGTATTCCTCGTCTACACTTCAAAGGAATGTGAATGCGACACTTTCTCGCTAGGAAATAGCGTTTTCAGATGTCTACGTATCGTAGCAATAGATTTTTAATGCTTCTTAAAACGCGATACCGCAACTCATTTCTATGTTTCATGGTAAGATATAATATGATTTGCGAAGTGTCATGTATTCCTCGTCTACACTTCAAATGAATGTAAATGCGACAATTCCTTGCAAGGAAATAGCGTTTGCAGATGTCTACGTATCGTAGCAATAGAGTTCTTATGATTCTTAAAACGCGATATCGCATCTCATTTCTATGTTTCATGGTAACATATAATATGATTTGCGAAGTGTTATGTATTCCTCGTCTACACTTCAAATGAATGTGAATGCGACACTTCCTTGCTAGGAAATAGCGTCTGCAGATGTCTAGGTATCGCAGCAATAGAGTTCTAATGCTTCTTAATACGCGATATCGCATCTCATTTCTATGTTTCATGGTAAGATGTAATATGATTTGCGAAGTGTTATGTATTCCTCGTCTACACTTCAAAGGAATGTGAATGCGACACTTCCTCGCTAGGAAATAGCGTTTGCAGATGTCTACGTATCGTAGCAATAGTGTTCTAATGATTCTTAAAACACGATATTGCATCTCATTTCTATGTTTCATGGTATGATATAATATGATTTGCGAAGTATTATGTATTCCTCGTCTACACATCAAAGGAATGTGAATGCGACACTTCCTCGCTAGGAAATAGCGTTTGCAGATGTCTACGTATCGTAGCAATAGATTTCTAATGCTTCTTAAAACGCGATATCGCATCTCATTTCTATGTTTCATGGTAAGATACAATATGATTTGCGAAGTGTTATGTATTCCTCGTCTACACTTCAAAGGAATGTGAATGCGACAGTTTCTCGCTAGGAAATAGCGTTTGCAGATGTCTACGTATCGTAGCAATAGATTTTTAATGCTTCTTAAAACGCGAAATCGCAACTCATTTCTATGATTCATGGTAAGATATAATATGATTTGCGCAGTGTCATGTATTCCTCGTCTACACTTCAAATGAATGTAATTGCGACACTTCCTTGCCAGGAAATAGCGTTTGCAAATGTCTACCTATCGTAGCAATAGTGTTCTAATGCTTCTTAAAACGCGATATCGCATCTCATTTCTATGTTTCATGGTAAGATATAATATGAATTGCGAAGTGTCATGTATTCCTCGTCTACACTTCAAATGAATGCAAATGTGACACTTCCTTGCTAGGAAATAGCGTCTGCAAATGTCTAGGTATCGTAGCAATAGAGTTCAAATGCTTCTTAAAACGAGATGTTGCATCTCATTTCTATGTTTCATGGTAAGATATAATATGATTTGCGAAGTGTCATGTATTCCTCGTCTACACTTCAAATGAATGTAAATGCGACACTTCCTTGCTAGGAAATAGCGTCTGCAGATGATTAGGTATCGTAGCGATAGAGTTCTAATGCTTCTTAAAACGCGATATCGCATCTCATTTCTATGTTTCATGGTAAGATATAATATGATTTGTGAAGTGTTATGTATTCCTCGTCTACACTTCAAATGAATGTAAATGCGACACTTCCATGCAAGGAAATAGCGTTTGCAGATGTCTACGTATCGTAGCAACAGAGTTCTTATGATTCTTAAAACGCGATATCGCATCTCAATTCTATGTTTCATGGTAAGATATAATATGATTTGCGAAGTGTTATGTATTCCTCGTCTACACTTCAAATGAATGTAAGTGCGACACTTCCTTGCTAGGAAATAACGTCTGCAAATGTCTAGGTATCGTAGCAATAGAGTTCAAATGCTTCTTAAAACGAGATGTTGCATCTCATTTCTATGTTTCATGGTAAGATATAATATGATTTGCGAAGTGTCATGTATTCCTCGTCTACACTTCAAATGAATGTAAATGCGACACTTCCTTGCTAGGAAATAGCGTTTGCAGATGTCTACGTATCGTAGCAATAGATATCTAATGCTTCTTAAAACGCGATATCGCATCTCATTTCTATGTTTCATGGTAAGATATAATATGATTTGCGAAGTGTCATGTATTCCTCGTCTACACTTCAAATGAATATAAATGCGACACTTCCTAGCAAGGAAATAACGTTTGCAGATGTCTACGTATCATAGCAATAGATTTCTAATCGCGATATTGCATCTCATTTCTATGTTTCATGGTAAGATATAATATGATTTGCGAAGTGTTACGTATTCCTCGTCTACACTTCATAGGAATGTGAATGCGACACTTCCTCGCTAGGAAATAGCGTTTGCAGATGTCTACGTATCGTAACAATAGACTTCTAATGCTTCTTAAAACGCGATATCGCATCTCATTTCTATGTTTCATGGTAAGATATAATATGATTTGCGAAGTGTCATGTATTCCTCGTCTACACTTCAAATGAATGTAAATGCGACACTTCCTAGCAAGGAAACAGCGTCTGCAGATGTCTAGGTATCGTAGCAATAGAGTTCAAATGCTTCTTAAAACGAGATATTGCATTTCATATCTATGTTTCATGATAAGATATAATATTCATTGCGAGGTGTTATGTATTCCTCGTTACACTTCAAATGAATGTAAATGCGACACTTCCTTGCTAGGAAATAGCGTCTGCAGATGTCTAGGTATCGTAGCGATAGAGTTCTGATGCTCCTTGAAACGCGATATCGCATCTCATTTCTATGTTTCATGGTAAGATATAAAATGATTTGCGAAGTGTAATGTATTCCTCGTCTACACTTCAAATGAATGTAAATGCGACACTTCCATGCATGGACATAGGGTTTGCAGATGTCTACCAATCGTAGCAATAGGGTTCTAATGCTTCGTAAAACGCGATATCGCATCTCATTTCTATGTTTCATGTTAAGATATAATATGATTTGCGAAGTGTTGTGTATTCCTCGTCTACACTTCAAATGAATGTAAATGCGACACTTCCTTGGCAAGAAATAGCGTTTGCAGATGTCTACGTATCGTAGCAATAGATTTCTAATGCTTCTTAAAACGCGATATCGCATCTCATTTCTATGTTTCATGGTAAGATATAATATGATTTGCGAAGTGTTATGTATTCCTCATCTACACTTCAATTCAATGTAAATGCGACACTTCCTTGCTAGGAAATAGCGTCTGCAGATGTCTAGGTATCGTAGCAATAGAGTTCTAATGCTTCTTAAAACGCGATATCGCATCTCATTTCTATGTTTTATGTTAAGATATAATATGTTTTGCGAAGTGTTATGTATTCCTCGTCTACACTTCAAAGGAATGTGAATGCGACACTTGCTCGCTAGGAAATAGCGTTTGCAGATGTCTACGTATCGTAACAATAGATTTCTAATGGTTCTTAAAACGCTATATCGCATCTCATTTCTATGTTTCATGGTAAGATATAATATGATTTGCGAAGTGTCATGTATTCCTCGTCTACACTTCAAATGAATGTAAATGCGACAATTCCTTGCAAGGAAATAGCGTTTGCAGATGTCTACGTATCGTAGCAATAGAGTTCTTATGATTCTTAAAACACGATATCGCATCTCATTTCTATGTTTCATGGTAACATATAATATGATTTGCGAAGTGTTATGTATTCCTCGTCTAGACTTCAAATGAATGTGAATGCGACACTTCCTTGCTAGGAAATAGCGTCTGCAGATGTCTAGGTATCGCAGCAATAGAGTTCTAATGCTTCTTAAAACGCGATATCGCATCTCATTTCTATGTTTCATGGTAAGATATAATACGATTTGCGAAGTGTCATGTATTCCTCGTCTACACTTCAAATGAATGTAAATGCGACACTTCCTTGCGAGGAAATACCGTCTGCAGATGTCTACGTATCGTAGCAATAGATTTCTTATGATTCTTAAAACGCGATATTGCATCTCACTTCTATGTTTCATGGTAAGATATAATATGATTTGCGAAGTGTTATGTATTCCTCGTCTACACTTCAAAGGAATGTGAATGCGACACTTGCTCGCTAGGAAATAGCGTTTTTAGATGTCTACGTATCGTAGCAATAGAGTTCTTATGATTCTTAAAACGCGATATTGCATCTCATATCTATGTTTCATGGTAAGATATAATATGATTTGCGAAGTGTCACGTATTCCTCGTCTACACTTCAAATGAATGTAAATGCGACACTTCCCTCGCTAGGAAATAGCGTTTGCAGATGTCTACGTATCGTAGCAATAGAGTTCTTATGATTCTTAAAACGCGATATTGCATCTCATTTCTATGTTTCATGGTAAGATATAATATGATTTGCGAAGTATTATGTATTCCTCGTCTACACTCCAAAGGAATGTGAATGCGACACTTCCTCGCTAGGAAATAGCGTTTGCAGATGTCTACGTATCGTAACAATAGATTTCTAATGGTTCTTAAAACGCGATATCGCATCTCATTTCTATGTTTCATGGTAAGATATAATATGATTTGCGAAGTGTCATGTATTCCTCGTCTACACTTCAAGTGAATGTAAATGCGACACTTCCTTGCTAGGAAATAGCGTCTGCAGATGTCTAGGTATCGTAGCAATAGAATTCTTATGATTCTTAAAACACGATATTGCATCTCATTTCTATGTTTCAAGGTAAGATATAATATGATTTGCGAAGTGTTATGTATTCCTCGTCTACACTTCAAAGGAATGTGAATGCGACACTTCCTCGCTAGGAAATAGCGTTTGCAGATGTCTACGTATCGTAGGAATAGAGTTCTTATGATTCTTAAAACGCGATATTGCGTCTCATTTCTATGTTTCATGGTAAGATATAATATGATTTGCGAAGTATTATGTATTCCTCGTCTACACTTCAAAGGAATGTGAATGCGACACTTCCTCGCTAGGAAATAGCGTTTGCAGATGTCTACGTATCGTAACAA
The DNA here is from genome assembly GCF_050948175.1 of Xylocopa sonorina. Classification (NCBI taxonomy): domain Eukaryota; kingdom Metazoa; phylum Arthropoda; class Insecta; order Hymenoptera; family Apidae; genus Xylocopa; species Xylocopa sonorina. The sequence goes on from NW_027490097.1 coordinate 671,381, forward strand.
TAGATTTCGAATGGTTCTTAAAACGCGATATCGCATCTCATTTCTATGTTTCATGGTAAGATATAATATGATTTGCGAAGTGTCATGTATTCCTCGTCTACACTTCAAGTGAATGTAAATGCGACACTTCCTTGCTAGGAAATAGCGTCTGCAGATGTCTAGGTATCGTAGCAATAGAGTTCAAATGCTTCTTAAAACGAGATATTGCATCTCATATCTATGTTTCATGGTAAGATATAATATGATTTGCGAAGTGTCATGTATTCCTCGTCTACACTTCAAATGAATGTAAATGCGACAGTTCCTTGCTAGGAAATAGCGTCTGCAGATGTCTAGGTATCGTAGCAATAGAGTTCAAATGCTTCTTAAAACGAGATATTGCATCTCATATCTATGTTTAATGATAAGATATAATATTCATTGCGAAGTGTTATGCATTACTCGTATACGATTCAAATGAATGTAAATGCGACACTTCCTTGCAAGGAAATAGCGTTTGCAGGTGTCTACGTATTGTAGCAATGGAGTTCTTATGATACTTAAAACGCGATATCGCGTCTCATTTCTGTGTTTCATGGTAAGATAAAATATGATTTGCGAAGTGTCATGAATTCCTCGTCTACACTTCAAATGAATGTAAATGCGACACTTCCTTGCTAGCAAATAGCGTCTGCAGATGTCTAGGTATCGCAGCAATAGAGTTCTAATGCTTCTTAATACGCGACATCGCTTCTCATTTCTATGTTTCTTGGTAAGATGTAATATGATTTACGAAGTGTTATGTATTCCTCGTCTACACTTCAAAGGAATGTGAATGCGACACTTCCTCGCTAGGAAATAGGGTTTGCAGATGTCTACGTATCGTAGCAATAGAGTTCTTATGATTCTTAAAACGCGATATTGCATCTCATTTCTATGTTTCATGGTATGATATAATATGGTTTGCGAAGTGTTATGTATTCCTCGTCTACACTTCAAGTGAATGTAAATGCGACACTTCCTTGCTAGGAAATAGCGTCTGCAGATGTCTAGGTATCGTAGCAATAGAGTTCAAATGCTTCTTAAAACGAGATATTGCATCTCATATCTATGTTTCATGATAAGATATAATATTCATTGCGAAGTGTTATGTATTCCTCATCTACACTTCAAATGAATGTAAATGCAACACATCCTTGCAAAGAAATAGCGTTTGCAGATGTCTACGTATCGTAGCAATAGATTTCTAATGCTTCTTAAAACGCGATATCGCATCTCATTTCTATGTTTCATGGTAAGATATAATATGATTTGCGAAGTGTCATGTATTCCTCGTCTATACTTCAAATGAATGTAAATGCGACACTTCCTTGCAAGGAAATAGCGTTTGCAGATGTCTACGTATCGTAGCAATAGAATTCTTATGATTCTTAAAACGCGATATTGCATCTCATTTCTATGTTTCAAGGTAAGATATAATATGATTTGCGAAGTGTTATGTATTCCTCGTCTACACTTCAAAGGAATGTGAATGCGACACTTCCTCGCTAGGAAATAGCGTTTGCAGATGTCTACGTATCGTAGCAATAGAGTTCTTATGATTCTTAAAACGCGATATTGCATCTCATTTCTATGTTTCATGGTAAGATATAATATGATTTGCGAAGTATTATGTATTCCTCGTCTACACTTCAAAGGAATGTGAATGCGACACTTCCTCGCTAGGAAATAGCGTTTGCAGATGTCTACGTATCGTAACAATAAATTTCGAATGGTTCTTAAAACGCGATATCGCATCTCATTTCTATGTTTCATGGTAAGATATAATATGATTTGCGAAGTGTCATGTATTCCTCGTCTACACTTCAAGTGAATGTAAATGCGACACTTCCTTGCTAGGAAATAGCGTCTGCAGATGTCTAGGTATCGTAGCAATAGAGTTCAAATGCTTCTTAAAACGAGATATTGCATCTCATATCTATGTTTCATGGTAAGATATAATATGATTTGCGAAGTGTCATGTATTCCTCGTCTACACTTCAAATGAATGTAAATGCGACAGTTCCTTGCTAGGAAATAGCGTCTGCAGATGTCTAGGTATCGTAGCAATAGAGTTCAAATGCTTCTTAAAACGAGATATTGCATCTCATATCTATGTTTATTGATAAGATATAATATTCATTGCGAAGTGTTATGCATTACTCGTATACGATTCAAATGAATGTAAATGCGACACTTCCTTGCAAGGAAATAGCGTTTGCAGGTGTCTACGTATTGTAGCAATGGAGTTCTTATGATACTTAAAACGCGATATCGCGTCTCATTTCTGTGTTTCATGGTAAGATAAAATATGATTTGCGAAGTGTCATGTATTCCTCGTCTACACTTCAAATGAATGTAAATGCGACACTTCCATGCTAGCAAATAGCGTCTGCAGATGTCTAGGTATCGCAGCAATAGAGTTCTAATGCTTCTTAATACGCGATATCGCTTCTCATTTCTATGTTTCATGGTAAGATGTAATATGATTTACGAAGTGTTATGTATTCCTCGTCTACACTTCAAAGGAATGTGAATGCGACACTTCCTCGCTAGGAAATAGCGTTTGCAGATGTCTACGTATCGTAGCAATAGAGTTCTTATGATTCTTAAAACGCGATATTGCATCTCATTTCTATGCTTCATGGTATGATATAATATGATTTGCGAAGTGTTATGTATTCCTAGTCTACACTTCAAAGGAATGTGAATGCGACACTTCCTCGCTAGGAAATAGCGTTTGCAGATGTCTATGTATCGTAGCAATAGATTTCTAATGCTTCTTAAAACGCGATATCGCATCTCATTTCTATGTTTCATGGTAAGATACAATGTGATTTGCGAAGTGTTATGTATTCCTCGTCTACACTTCAAAGGAATGTGAATGCGACACTTTCTCGCTAGGAAATAGCGTTTGCAGATGTCTACGTATCGTAGCAATAGATTTTTAATGCTTCTTAAAACGCGATATCGCAACTCATTTCTATGTTTCATGGTAAGATATAATATGATTTGCGAAGTGTCATGTATTCCTCGTCTACACTTCAAATGAATGTAAATGCGACACTTCCTTGCAAGGAAATAGCGTTTGCAGTTGTCTACGTATCGTAGCAATAGAGTTCCTATGATTCTTAAAACCCGAAATCGCATCTCAGTTCTATGTTTCATGGTAAGATATAATATGATTTGCGAAGTGTTATGTATTCCTCGTCTACACTTCAAATGAATGTGAATGCGACACTTCCTCGCTAGGAAATAGCGTTTGCAGATGTCTACGTATCGTAGCAATAGAGTTCTCATGATTCTTAAAACGCGATATCGCATCTCATTTCTATGTTTTATGTTAAGATATAATATGATTTGCGAAGTGTCATGTATTCCTCGTCTACACTTCAAATGAATGTAAATGCGACACTTCCTAGCAAGGAAATAGCGTTTGCAGATGTCTACGTATCATAGTAATAGATTTCTAATGCTTCTTAAGACGCGATATCGCATCTCATATCTATGTTTCATGGTAAGATATAATATGATTTGCGAAGTGTTACGTATTCCTCGTCTACACTTCAAAGGAATGTGAATGCGACACTTGCTCGCTAGGAAATAGCGTTTGCAGATGTCTACGTATCGTAACAATAGATTTCTAATGGCTCTTAAAACGCGATATCGCGTTTCATTTCTATGTTTCATGGTAAGATATAATATGATTTGCGAAGTGTCATGTATTCCTCGTCTACACATCAAATGAATGTAAATGCGACACTTCCTTGCTAGGAAATAGCGTCTGCAGATGTCTAGGTATCGTAGCAATAGAGTTCAAATGCTTCTTAAAACGAGATATTGCATCTCATATCTATGTTTCATGGTAAGATATAATATGATTTGCGAAGTGTCATGTATTCCTCGCCTACACTTCAAATGAATGTAAATGCGACAGTTCCTTGCTAGGAAATAGCGTCTGCAGATGTCTAGGTATCGTAGCAATAGAGTTCAAATGCTTCTTAAAACGAGATATTGCATCTCATATCTATGTTTAATGATAAGATATAATATTCATTGCGAAGTGTTATGCATTCCTCGTATACGATTCAAATGAATGTAAATGCGACACTTCCTTGCAAGGAAATAGCGTTTGCAGGTGTCTACGTATCGTAGCAATGGAGTTCTTATGATACTTAAAACGCGATATCGCGTCTCATTTCTGTGTTTCATGGTAAGATATAATATGATTTGAGAAGTGTCATGTATTCCTCGTCTACACTTCAAATGAATGTAAATGCGACACTTCCTTGCTAGGAAATAGCGTCTGCAGATGTCTAGGTATCGTAGCAATAGAGTTCAAATGCTTCTTAAAACGAGATATTGCATCTCATATCTATGTTTCATGGTAAGATATAATATGATTTGCGAAGTGTCATGTATTCCTCGTCTACACTTCAAATGAATGTAAATGCGACAGTTCCTTGCTAGGAAATAGCGTCTGCAGATGTCTAGGTATCGTAGCAATAGAGTTCAAATGCTTCTTAAAACCAGACATTGCATCTCATATCTATGTTTAATGATAAGATATAATATTCATTGCGAAGTGTTATGCATTACTCGTATACGATTCAAATGAATGTAAATGCGACACTTCCTTGCAAAGAAATAGCGTTTGCAGATGTCTACGTATCGTAGCAATAGATTTCTAATGCTTCTTAAAACGCTATATCGCATCTCATTTCTATGTTTCATGGTACGATATAATATGATTTGCGAAGTGTCATGTATTCCTCGTCTACACTTCAAATGAATGTAAATGCGACACTTCCTTGCAAGGAAATAGCGTTTGCAGATATCTACGTATCGTAGCAATAGTGTTCTTATGATTCTTAAAACGCGATATCGCATCTCATTTCTATGTTTCATGGTAACATATAATATGATTTGCGAAGTGTTATGTATTCCTCGCCTACACTTCAAATGAATGTGAATGCGACACTTCCTTGCTAGGTATCGCAGCAATAGAGTTCTAATGCTTCTTAAAACGCGATATCGCATCTCATTTCTATGTTTCATGGTAAGATATAATATGATTTGCGAAGCGTCATGTATTCCTCGTCTACACTTCAAATGAATGTAAATGCGACACTTCCTTGCAAAGAAATAGCGTTTGCAGATGTCTACGTATCGTAGCAATAGATATCTAATGCTTCTTAAAACGCGATATCGCATCTCATTTCTATGTTTCATGGTAAGATATAATATGATTTGTGAAGTGTCATGTATTCCTCGTCTACACTTCAAATGAATGTAAATGCGACACTTCCTAGCAAGGAAATAGCGTTTGCAGATGTCTACGTATCATAGTAATAGATTTCTAATGCTTCTTAAGACGCGATATCGCATCTCATATCTATGTTTCATGGTAAGATATAATATGATTTGCGAAGTGTTACGTATTCCTCGTCTACACTTCAAAGGAATGTGAATGCGACACTTGCTCGCTAGGAAATAGCGTTTGCAGATGTCTACGTATCGTAACAATAGATTTCTAATGGCTCTTAAAACGCGATATCGCGTTTCATTTCTATGTTTCATGGTAAGATATAATATGATTTGCGAAGTGTCATGTATTCCTCGTCTACACTTCAAATGAATGTAAATGCGACACTTCCTTGCAAAGAAATAGCGTTTGCAGATGTCTACGTATCGTAGCAATAGATTTCTAATGCTTCTTAAAACGCGATATCGCATCTCATTTCTATGTTTCATGGTAAGATATAATATGATTTGCGAAGTGTCATGTATTCCTCGTCTACACATCAAATGAATGTAAATGCGACACTTCCTTGCTAGGAAATAGCGTCTGCAGATGTCTAGGTATCGTAGCAATAGAGTTCAAATGCTTCTTAAAACGAGATATTGCATCTCATATCTATGTTTCATGGTAAGATATAATATGATTTGCGAAGTGTCATGTATTCCTCGCCTACACTTCAAATGAATGTAAATGCGACAGTTCCTTGCTAGGAAATAGCGTCTGCAGATGTCTAGGTATCGTAGCAATAGAGTTCAAATGCTTCTTAAAACGAGATATTGCATCTCATATCTATGTTTAATGATAAGATATAATATTCATTGCGAAGTGTTATGCATTACTAGTATAGGATTCAAATGAATGTAAATGCGACACTTCCTTGCAAGGAAATAGCGTTTGCAGGTGTCTACGTATTGTAGCAATAGATTTCTAATGCTTCTTAAAACGCGATATCGCATCTCATTTCTATGTTTCATGGTAAGATATAATATGATTTGCGAAGTGTTATGTATTCCTCGTCTACACTTCAAATGAATGTAAATGCGACACTTCCTTGCAAAGAAATAGCGTTTGCAGATGTCTACGTATCGTAGCAATAGATATCTAATGCTTCTTAAAACGCGATATCGCATCTCATTTCTATGTTTTATGTTAAGATATAATATGATTTGCGAAGTGTTATGTATTCCTCGTCTACACTTCAAATGATTGTAAATGCGACACTCCCTTGCTAGGAAATAGCGTCTGCAGATGTCTAGGTATCGTAGCGATAGAGTTCTAATGCTTCTTAAAACGCGATATCGCATCTCATTCCTATGTTTCATGGTAAGATATAATATGATTTGCGAAGTGTTATGTATTCCTCGTCTACACTTCAAAGGAATGTGAATGCGACACTTGCTCGCTAGGAAATAGCGTCTGCAGATGTCTAGGTATCGTAGCAATAGAGTTCAAATGCTTCTTAAAACGAGATATTGCATCTCATATCTATGTTTAATGATAAGATATAATATTCATTGCGAAGTGTTATGCATTCCTCGTATACGATTCAAATGAATGTAAATGCGACACTTCCTTGCAAGGAAATAGCGTTTGCAGGTGTCTACGTATCGTAGCAATGGAGTTCTTATGATACTTAAAACGCGATACCGCGTCTCGTTTCTGTGTTTCATGGTAAGATATAATATGATTTGAGAAGTGTCATGTATTCCTCGTCTACACTTCAAATGAATGTAAATGCGACACTTCCTTGCTAGGAAATAGCGTCTGCAGATGTCTAGGTATCGTAGCAATAGAGTTCAAATGCTTCTTAAAACGAGATATTGCATCTCATATCTATGTTTCATGGTAAGATATAATATGATTTGCGAAGTGTCATGTATTCCTCGTCTACACTTCAAATGAATGTAAATGCGACAGTTCCTTGCTAGGAAATAGCGTCTGCAGATGTCTAGGTATCGTAGCAATAGAGTTCAAATGCTTCTTAAAACCAGACATTGCATCTCATATCTATGTTTAATGATAAGATATAATATTCATTGCGAAGTGTTATGCATTACTCGTATACGATTCAAATGAATGTAAATGCGACACTTCCTTGCAAGGAAATAGCGTTTGCAGGTGTCTACGTATTGTAGCAATGGAGTTCTTATGATACTTAAAACGCGATATCGCGTCTCATTTCTGTGTTTCATGGTAAGATAAAATATGATTTGCGAAGTGTCGTGTATTCCTCGTCTACACTTCAAATGAATGTAAATGCGACACTTCCTTGCTAGGAAATAGCGTCTGCAGATGTCTAGGTATCGTAGCAATAGAGTTCAAATGCTTCTTAAAACGCTATATCGCATCTCATTTCTATGTTTCATGGTACGATATAATATGATTTGCGAAGTGTCATGTATTCCTCGTCTATACTTCAAAGGAATGTGAAAGCGACACTTCCTCGCCAGGAAATAGCGTTTGCAGATATCTACGTATCGTAGCAATAGTGTTCTTATGATTCTTAAAACGCGATATCGCATCTCATTTCTATGTTTTATGGTAACATATAATATGATTTGCGAAGTGTTATGTATTCCTCGCCTACACTTCAAATGAATGTGAATGCGACACTTCCTTGCTAGGAAATAGCGTCTGCAGATGTCTAGGTATCGCAGCAATAGAGTTCTAATGCTTCTAAAAACGCGATATCGCATCTCATTTCTATGTTTCATGGTAAGATATAATATGATTTGCGAAGCGTCATGTATTCCTCGTCTACACTTCAAATGAATGTAAATGCGACACTTCCCTGCTAGGAAATAGTGTCTGGAGATGTCTAGGTATCGTATCGATAGTGTTCTAATGCTTCTTAAAACGCGATATCGCATCTCATTTCTATGTTTCATGGTAAGATATAATATGATTTGCGAAGTGTTATGTATTCCTCGTCTACACTTCAAAGGAATGTGAATGCGACACTTCCATGCAAGGAAATAGCGTTTGCGTATGTCTACGTATCGTAGCAATGGAGTTCTTATGATTCTTAAAACGCGATATCGCATCTCATTTCTATGTTTCATGGTAAGATATAATATGATTTGCGAAGTGTTATGTATTCCTCGTCTGCACTTCAAATGAATGTAAATGCGACACTTCCTTGCAAGGAAATAGCGTCTGCAGATGGCTACGTATCGTAGCAATAGACTTCTTATGATTCTTAAAACGCGATATTGCATCTCATTTCTATGTTTCATGGTAAGATATAATATGATTTGCGAAGTGTTATGTATTCCTCGTCTACACTTCAAATGAATGTAAATGCGACACTTCCTTGCAAAGAAATAGCGTTTGCAGATGTCTACGTATCGTAGCAATAGATATCTAATGCTTCTTAAAACGCGATATCGCATCTCATTTCTATGTTTCATGGTAAGATATAATATGATTTGCGAAGTGTCACGTATTCCTCGTTTACACTTCAAATGAATGTAAATGCGAAACTTCCTAGCAAGGAAATAGCGTTTGCAGATGTCTACCTATCGTAGTAATAGATTTCTAATGCTTCTTAAGACGCGATATCGCATCTCATTTCTGTGTTTCATGGTAAGATATAATATGATTTGCGAAGTGTTATGTATTCCTCGTCTATACTTCAAAGGAATGTGAAAGCGACACTTCCTCGCCAGGAAATAGCGTTTGCAGATGTCTACGTATCGTAGCAATAGATTTCTAATGCTTCTTAAAACGCGATATCGCATCTCATTTCTATGTTTCATGGTATGATATAATATGATTTGCGAAGTGTCATGCATTCCTCGTCTACACTTCAAATGAACGTAAATGCGGCACTTCCTTGCAAAGAAATAGCGTTTGCAGATGTCTACGTATCGTAGCAATAGATATCTAATGCTTCTTAAAACGCGATATCGCATCTCATTTCTATGTTTCATGGTAAGATATAATATGATTTGCGAAGTGTCATGTATTCCTCGTTTACACTTCAAATGAATGTAAATGCGACACTTCCTAGCAAGGAAATAGCGTTTGCAGATGTCTACGTATCGTAGTAATAGATTTCTAATGCGTCTTAAGATGCGATATCGCATCTCATTTCTGTGTTTCATGGTAAGATATAATATGATTTGCGAAGTGTTATGTATTCCTCGTCTACACTTCAAAGGAATGTGAAAGCGACACTTCCTCGCTAGGAAATAGCGTTTGCAGATGTCTACGAATCGTAACAATAGACTTCTAATGCTTCTTAAAACGCGATATCGCATCTCATTTCTATGTTTCATGGTAAGATATAATATGATTTGCGAATTGTCATGTATTCCTCGTCTACACTTCAAATGAATGTAAATGCGACACTTCCTTGCTAGGAAATAGCGTCTGCAGATGTCTAGGTATCGTAGCAATAGAGTTCAAATGCTTCTTAAAACGAAATATTGCATCTCATAGCTATGTTTCATGATAAGATATAATATTCATTGCGAAGTGTTATGCATTCCTCGTCTACGATTCAAATGAATGTAAATGCGACACTCCCTCGCTAGGGAATAGCGTTTGCAGATGTCTACGTATCGTAGCAATGGAGTTCTTATGATTCTTAAAACGCGATATGGCATCTCATTTCTATGTTTCATGGTAAGATATAATATGATTTGCGAAGTGTTATGTATTCCTCGTCTACACTTCAATGAATGTAAATGCGACACTTCCTTGCAAGGAAATAGCGTTTGCAGATGTCTACGTATCGTAGCAATAGAGTTCTTATGATTCTTAAAACGCGATATCGCATCTCATTTCTATGTTTTATGGTAAGATATAATATGATTTGCGAAGTGTTATGTATTCCTCTTCTACACTTCAAATGAATGTGAATGCGACACTTCTTCGCTAGGAAATAGCGTTTGCAGATGTCTAGGTATCGTAGCAATAGGGTTCAAATTCTTCTTAAAGCGAGATATCGCATCTCATTTCTATGTTTCATGGTAAGATATAATATGATTTGCGAAGTGTTATGTATTCCTCGTCTACACTTCAAAGGAATGTGAATGCGACACTTCCTCGCTAGGAAATAGCGTTTGCAGATGTCTACGAATCGTAGCAATAGATTTCTAATGCTTCTTAAAACGCGATATCGCATCTCATTTCTATGTTTCATGGTAAGATATAATATGATTTGCGAAGTGTTATGTATTCCTCGTCTACACTTCAAATGAATGAAAATGCGACACTTCCTTGCTTGGAAATAGCGTCTGGAGATGTCCAGGTATCGTAGCGATAGAGTTCTAGTGCTCCTTAAAACGCGATATCGCGTCGCATTTCTATGTTTCATGGTAAGATATAATATGATTTGCGAAGTGCTATGTATTCCTCGTCTACGATTCAAATGAATGTAAATGCGACACATCCTTGCAAAGAAATAGCGTCTGCAGATGTCTAGGTATCGTAGCGATAGAGTTCTAATGCTTCTTAAAACGGGATATCGCATCTCATTTCTATGTTTCATGGTAAGATATAATATGATTTGCGAAGTGTCATGCATTCCTCGTCTACACTTCAAATGAATGTAAATGCGACACTTCCTTGCAAGGAAATAGCGTTTGCAGGTGTCTACGTATTGTAGCAATAGATTTCTAATGCTTCTTAAAACGCGATATCGCATCTCATTTCTATGTTTCATGGTAAGATATAATATGATTTGCGAAGTGTTATGTATTCCTCGTCTACACTTCAAATGAATGTAAATGCGACACTTCCTTGCAAAGAAATAGCGTTTGCAGATGTCTACGTATCGTAGCAATAGATATCTAATGCTTCTTAAAACGCGATATCGCATCTCATTTCTATGTTTTATGTTAAGATATAATATGATTTGCGAAGTGTTATGTATTCCTCGTCTACACTTCAAATGATTGTAAATGCGACACTCCCTTGCTAGGAAATAGCGTCTGCAGATGTCTAGGTATCGTAGCGATAGAGTTCTAATGCTTCTTAAAACGCGATATCGCATCTCATTCCTATGTTTCATGGTAAGATATAATATGATTTGCGAAGTGTTATGTATTCCTCGTCTACACTTCAAAGGAATGTGAATGCGACACTTGCTCGCTAGGAAATAGCGTCTGCAGATGTCTAGGTATCGTAGCAATAGAGTTCAAATGCTTCTTAAAACGAGATATTGCATCTCATATCTATGTTTAATGATAAGATATAATATTCATTGCGAAGTGTTATGCATTCCTCGTATACGATTCAAATGAATGTAAATGCGACACTTCCTTGCAAGGAAATAGCGTTTGCAGGTGTCTACGTATCGTAGCAATGGAGTTCTTATGATACTTAAAACGCGATATCGCGTCTCGTTTCTGTGTTTCATGGTAAGATATAATATGATTTGAGAAGTGTCAATGTATTCCTCGTCTACACTTCAAATGAATGTAAATGCGACACTTCCTTGCTAGGAAATAGCGTCTGCAGATGTCTAGGTATCGTAGCAATAGAGTTCAAATGCTTCTTAAAACGAGATATTGCATCTCATATCTATGTTTCATGGTAAGATATAATATGATTTGCGAAGTGTCATGTATTCCTCGTCTACACTTCAAATGAATGTAAATGCGACAGTTCCTTGCTAGGAAATAGCGTCTGCAGATGTCTAGGTATCGTAGCAATAGAGTTCAAATGCTTCTTAAAACCAGACATTGCATCTCATATCTATGTTTAATGATAAGATATAATATTCATTGCGAAGTGTTATGCATTACTCGTATACGATTCAAATGAATGTAAATGCGACACTTCCTTGCAAGGAAATAGCGTTTGCAGGTGTCTACGTATTGTAGCAATGGAGTTCTTATGATACTTAAAACGCGATATCGCGTCTCATTTCTGTGTTTCATGGTAAGATAAAATATGATTTGCGAAGTGTCGTGTATTCCTCGTCTACACTTCAAATGAATGTAAATGCGACACTTCCTTGCTAGGAAATAGCGTCTGCAGATGTCTAGGTATCGTAGCAATAGAGTTCAAATGCTTCTTAAAACGCTATATCGCATCTCATTTCTATGTTTCATGGTACGATATAATATGATTTGCGAAGTGTCATGTATTCCTCGTCTATACTTCAAAGGAATGTGAAAGCGACACTTCCTCGCCAGGAAATAGCGTTTGCAGATATCTACGTATCGTAGCAATAGTGTTCTTATGATTCTTAAAACGCGATATCGCATCTCATTTCTATGTTTTATGGTAACATATAATATGATTTGCGAAGTGTTATGTATTCCTCGCCTACACTTCAAATGAATGTGAATGCGACACTTCCTTGCTAGGAAATAGCGTCTGCAGATGTCTAGGTATCGCAGCAATAGAGTTCTAATGCTTCTTAAACGCGATATCGCATCTCATTTCTATGTTTCATGGTAAGATATAATATGATTTGCGAAGCGTCATGTATTCCTCGTCTACACTTCAAATGAATGTAAATGCGACACTTCCCTGCTAGGAAATAGTGTCTGGAGATGTCTAGGTATCGTATCGATAGTGTTCTAATGCTTCTTAAAACGCGATATCGCATCTCATTTCTATGTTTCATGGTAAGATATAATATGATTTGCGAAGTGTTATGTATTCCTCGTCTACACTTCAAAGGAATGTGAATGCGACACTTCCATGCAAGGAAATAGCGTTTGCGTATGTCTACGTATCGTAGCAATGGAGTTCTTATGATTCTTAAAACGCGATATCGCATCTCATTTCTATGTTTCATGGTAAGATATAATATGATTTGCGAAGTGTTATGTATTCCTCGTCTGCACTTCAAATGAATGTAAATGCGACACTTCCTTGCAAGGAAATAGCGTCTGCAGATGGCTACGTATCGTAGCAATAGACTTCTTATGATTCTTAAAACGCGATATTGCATCTCATTTCTATGTTTCATGGTAAGATATAATATGATTTGCGAAGTGTTATGTATTCCTCGTCTACACTTCAAATGAATGTAAATGCGACACTTCCTTGCAAAGAAATAGCGTTTGCAGATGTCTACGTATCGTAGCAATAGATATCTAATGCTTCTTAAAACGCGATATCGCATCTCATTTCTATGTTCATGGTAAGATATAATATGATTTGCGAAGTGTCACGTATTCCTCGTTTACACTTCAAATGAATGTAAATGCGAAACTTCCTAGCAAGGAAATAGCGTTTGCAGATGTCTACCTATCGTAGTAATAGATTTCTAATGCTTCTTAAGACGCGATATCGCATCTCATTTCTGTGTTTCATGGTAAGATATAATATGATTTGCGAAGTGTTATGTATTCCTCGTCTATACTTCAAAGGAATGTGAAAGCGACACTTCCTCGCCAGGAAATAGCGTTTGCAGATGTCTACGTATCGTAGCAATAGATTTCTAATGCTTCTTAAAACGCGATATCGCATCTCATTTCTATGTTTCATGGTATGATATAATATGATTTGCGAAGTGTCATGCATTCCTCGTCTACACTTCAAATGAACGTAAATGCGGCACTTCCTTGCAAAGAAATAGCGTTTGCAGATGTCTACGTATCGTAGCAATAGATATCTAATGCTTCTTAAAACGCGATATCGCATCTCATTTCTATGTTTCATGGTAAGATATAATATGATTTGCGAAGTGTCATGTATTCCTCGTTTACACTTCAAATGAATGTAAATGCGACACTTCCTAGCAAGGAAATAGCGTTTGCAGATGTCTACGTATCGTAGTAATAGATTTCTAATGCGTCTTAAGACGCGATATCGCATCTCATTTCTGTGTTTCATGGTAAGATATAATATGATTTGCGAAGTGTTATGTATTCCTCGTCTACACTTCAAAGGAATGTGAAAGCGACACTTCCTCGCTAGGAAATAGCGTTTGCAGATGTCTACGAATCGTAACAATAGACTTCTAATGCTTCTTAAAACGCGATATCGCATCTCATTTCTATGTTTCATGGTAAGATATAATATGATTTGCGAATTGTCATGTATTCCTCGTCTACACTTCAAATGAATGTAAATGCGACACTTCCTTGCTAGGAAATAGCGTCTGCAGATGTCTAGGTATCGTAGCAATAGAGTTCAAATGCTTCTTAAAACGAGATATTGCATCTCATAGCTATGTTTCATGATAAGATATAATATTCATTGCGAAGTGTTATGCATTCCTCGTCTACGATTCAAATGAATGTAAATGCGACACTCCCTCGCTAGGGAATAGCGTTTGCAGATGTCTACGTATCGTAGCAATGGAGTTCTTATGATTCTTAAAACGCGATATGGCATCTCATTTCTATGTTTCATGGTAAGATATAATATGATTTGCGAAGTGTTATGTATTCCTCGTCTACACTTCAAATGAATGTAAATGCGACACTTCCTTGCAAGGAAATAGCGTTTGCAGATGTCTACGTATCGTAGCAATAGAGTTCTTATGATTCTTAAAACGCGATATCGCATCTCATTTCTATGTTTTATGGTAAGATATAATATGATTTGCGAAGTGTTATGTATTCCTCTTCTACACTTCAAATGAATGTGAATGCGACACTTCTTCGCTAGGAAATAGCGTTTGCAGATGTCTAGGTATCGTAGCAATAGGGTTCAAATTCTTCTTAAAGCGAGATATCGCATCTCATTTCTATGTTTCATGGTAAGATATAATATGATTTGCGAAGTGTTATGTATTCCTCGTCTACACTTCAAAGGAATGTGAATGCGACACTTCCTCGCTAGGAAATAGCGTTTGCAGATGTCTACGAATCGTAGCAATAGATTTCTAATGCTTCTTAAAACGCGATATCGCATCTCATTTCTATGTTTCATGGTAAGATATAATATGATTTGCGAAGTGTTATGTATTCCTCGTCTACACTTCAAATGAATGAAAATGCGACACTTCCTTGCTTGGAAATAGCGTCTGGAGATGTCCAGGTATCGTAGCGATAGAGTTCTAGTGCTCCTTAAAACGCGATATCGCGTCGCATTTCTATGTTTCATGGTAAGATATAATATGATTTGCGAAGTGCTATGTATTCCTCGTCTACGATTCAAATGAATGTAAATGCGACACATCCTTGCAAAGAAATAGCGTCTGCAGATGTCTAGGTATCGTAGCGATAGAGTTCTAATGCTTCTTAAAACGGGATATCGCATCTCATTTCTATGTTTCATGGTAAGATATAATATGATTTGCGAAGTGTCATGCATTCCTCGTCTACACTTCAAATGAATGTAAATGCGACACTTCCTTGCAAGGAAATAGCGTCTGCAGATGGCTACGTATCGTAGCAATAGACTTCTTATGATTCTTAAAACGCGATATTGCATCTCATTTCTATGTTTCATGGTAAGATATAATATGATTTGCGAAGTGTTATGTATTCCTCGTCTACACTTCAAATGAATGTAAATGCGACACTTCCTTGCAAAGAAATAGCGTTTGCAGATGTCTACGTATCGTAGCAATAGATATCTAATGCTTCTTAAAACGCGATATCGCATCTCATTTCTATGTTTCATGGTAAGATATAATATGATTTGCGAAGTGTCACGTATTCCTCGTTTACACTTCAAATGAATGTAAATGCGAAACTTCCTAGCAAGGAAATAGCGTTTGCAGATGTCTACCTATCGTAGTAATAGATTTCTAATGCTTCTTAAGACGCGATATCGCATCTCATTTCTGTGTTTCATGGTAAGATATAATATGATTTGCGAAGTGTTATGTATTCCTCGTCTACACTTCAAAGGAATGTGAAAGCGACACTTCCTCGCCAGGAAATAGCGTTTGCAGATGTCTACGTATCGTAGCAATAGATTTCTAATGCTTCTTAAAACGCGATATCGCATCTCATTTCTATGTTTCATGGTAAGATATAATATGATTTGCGAAGTGTCATGCATTCCTCGTCTACACTTCAAATGAATGTAAATGCGGCACTTCCTTGCAAAGAAATAGCGTTTGCAGATGTCTACGTATCGTAGCAATAGATATCTAATGCTTCTTAAAACGCGATATCGCATCTCATTTCTATGTTTCATGGTAAGATATAATATGATTTGCGAAGTGTCATGTATTCCTCGTTTACACTTCAAATGAATGTAAATGCGACACTTCCTAGCAAGGAAATAGCGTTTGCAGATGTCTACGTATCGTAGTAATAGATTTCTAATGCGTCTTAAGACGCGATATCGCATCTCATTTCTGTGTTTCATGGTAAGATATAATATGATTTGCGAAGTGTTATGTATTCCTCGTCTACACTTCAAAGGAATGTGAAAGGGACACTTCCTCGCTAGGAAATAGCGTTTGCAGATGTCTACGAATCGTAACAATAGACTTCTAATGCTTCTTAAAACGCGATATCGCATCTCATTTCTATGTTTCATGGTAAGATATAATATGATTTGCGAAGTGTCATGTATTCCTCGTCTACACTTCAAATGAATGTAAATGCGACACTTCCTTGCTAGGAAATAGCGTCTGCAGATGTCTAGGTATCGTAGCAATAGAGTTCAAATGCTTCTTAAAACGAGATATTGCATCTCATAGCTATGTTTCATGATAAGATATAATATTCATTGCGAAGTGTTATGCATTCCTCGTCTACGATTCAAATGAATGTAAATGCGACACTCCCTCGCTAGGGAATAGCGTTTGCAGATGTCTACGTATCGTAGCAATGGAGTTCTTATGATTCTTAAAACGCGATATGGCATCTCATTTCTATGTTTCATGGTAAGATATAATATGATTTGCGAAGTGTTATGTATTCCTCGTCTACACTTCAAAGGAATGTGAATGCGACACTTCCTCGCTAGGAAATAGCGTTTGCAGATGTCTACGTATCGTAGCAATAGATTTCTAATGCTTCTTAAAACGCGATATCGCATCTCATTTCTATGTTTCATGGTAAGATATAATATGATTTGCGAAGTGTCATGTATTCCTCGACTACACTTCAAATGAATGTAAATGCGACACTTCCTAGCAAGGAAATAGCGTTTGCAGATGTCTACGTATCGTAGTAATAGATTTCTAATGCGTCTTAAGACGCGATATCGCATCTCATTTCTGTGTTTCATGGTAAGATATAATATGATTTGCGAAGTGTTATGTATTCCTCGTCTACACTTCAAAGGAATGTGAAAGGGACACTTCCTCGCTAGGAAATAGCGTTTGCAGATGTCTACGAATCGTAACAATAGACTTCTAATGCTTCTTAAAACGCGATATCGCATCTCATTTCTATGTTTCATGGTAAGATATAATATGATTTGCGAAGTGTCATGTATTCCTCGTCTACACTTCAAATGAATGTAAATGCGACACTTCCTTGCTAGGAAATAGCGTCTGCAGATGTCTAGGTATCGTAGCAATAGAGTTCAAATGCTTCTTAAAACGAGATATTGCATCTCATAGCTATGTTTCATGATAAGATATAATATTCATTGCGAAGTGTTATGCATTCCTCGTCTACGATTCAAATGAATGTAAATGCGACACTTCCTCGCTAGGAAATAGCGTTTGCAGATGTCTACGAATCGTAACAATAGACTTCTAATGCTTCTTAAAACGCGATATCGCATCTCATTTCTATGTTTCATGGTAAGATATAATATGATTTGCGAAGTGTCATGTATTCCTCGTCTACACTTCAAATGAATGTAAATGCGACACTTCCTTGCTAGGAAATAGCGTCTGCAGATGTCTAGGTATCGTAGCAATAGAGTTCAAATGCTTCTTAAAACGAGATATTGCATCTCATAGCTATGTTTCATGATAAGATATAATATTCATTGCGAAGTGTTATGCATTCCTCGTCTACGATTCAAATGAATGTAAATGCGACACTCCCTCGCTAGGGAATAGCGTTTGCAGATGTCTACGTATCGTAGCAATGGAGTTCTTATGATTCTTAAAACGCGATATGGCATCTCATTTCTATGTTTCATGGTAAGATATAATATGATTTGCGAAGTGTTATGTATTCCTCGTCTACACTTCAAAGGAATGTGAATGCGACACTTCCTCGCTAGGAAATAGCGTTTGCAGATGTCTACGTATCGTAGCAATAGATTTCTAATGCTTCTTAAAACGCGATATCGCATCTCATTTCTATGTTTCATGGTAAGATATAATATGATTTGCGAAGTGTCATGTATTCCTCGACTACACTTCAAATGAATGTAAATGCGACACTTCCTAGCAAGGAAATAGCGTTTGCAGATGTCTACGTATCGTAGTAATAGATTTCTAATGCGTCTTAAGACGCGATATCGCATCTCATTTCTGTGTTTCATGGTAAGATATAATATGATTTGCGAAGTGTTATGTATTCCTCGTCTACACTTCAAAGGAATGTGAAAGGGACACTTCCTCGCTAGGAAATAGCGTTTGCAGATGTCTACGAATCGTAACAATAGACTTCTAATGCTTCTTAAAACGCGATATCGCATCTCATTTCTATGTTTCATGGTAAGATATAATATGATTTGCGAAGTGTCATGTATTCCTCGTCTACACTTCAAATGAATGTAAATGCGACACTTCCTTGCTAGGAAATAGCGTCTGCAGATGTCTAGGTATCGTAGCAATAGAGTTCAAATGCTTCTTAAAACGAGATATTGCATCTCATAGCTATGTTTCATGATAAGATATAATATTCATTGCGAAGTGTTATGCATTCCTCGTCTACGATTCAAATGAATGTAAATGCGACACTCCCTCGCTAGGGAATAGCGTTTGCAGATGTCTACGTATCGTAGCAATGGAGTTCTTATGATTCTTAAAACGCGATATGGCATCTCATTTCTATGTTTCATGGTAAGATATAATATGATTTGCGAAGTGTTATGTATTCCTCGTCTACACTTCAAAGGAATGTGAATGCGACACTTCCTCGCTAGGAAATAGCGTTTGCAGATGTCTACGTATCGTAGCAATAGATTTCTAATGCTTCTTAAAACGCGATATCGCATCTCATTTCTATGTTTCATGGTAAGATATAATATGATTTGCGAAGTGTCATGTATTCCTCGACTACACTTCAAATGAATGTAAATGCGACACTTCCTAGCAAGGAAATAGCGTTTGCAGATGTCTACGTATCGTAGCAATAGATTTCTAATGCTTCTTAAGACGCGATATCGCATCTCATTTCTATGTTTCATGGTAAGATATAATATGATTTGCGAAGTGTTATGTATTCCTCGTCTACACTTCAAATGAATGTAAATGCGACACTTCCTTGCAAAGAAATAGCGTTTGTAGATGTCTACGTATCGTAACAATAGATTTCTAATGCTTCTTAAAACGCGATATCGCATCTCATTTCTATGTTTCATGGTAAGATATAATATGATTTGCGAAGTGTCATGTATTCCTCGTTTACACTTCAAATGAATGTAAATGCGACACTTCCTAGCAAGGAAATAGCGTTTGCAGATGTCTACGTATCGTAGTAATAGATTTCTAATGCTTCTTAAGACGCGATATCGCATCTCATTTCTGTGTTTCATGGTAAGATATAATATGATTTGCGAAGTGTTATGTATTCCTCGTCTACACTTCAAATGAATGTGAATGCGACACTTCCTCGCTAGGAAATAGCGCTTGCAGATGTCTACGTATCGAAGCAATAGAGTTCAAATGCTACTTAAAACGAGATATTGCATCTCATTTCTATGTTTCATGGTAAGATATATTATGATTTGCGAAGTGTTATGTATTCCTCGTCTACACTTCAAATAAATGTAAATGCGACACTTCCTTGCAAAGAAATAGCGTTTGTAGATGTCTACGTATCGTAGCAATAGATATCTAATGCTTCTTAAAATGCGATATCGCATCTCATTTCTATGTTTCATGGTAAGATATAATATGATTTGCGAAGTGTCATGTATTCCTCGTTTACACTTCAAATGAATGTAAATGCGACACTTCCTAGCAAGCAAATAGCGTTTGCAGATGTCTACGTATCGTAGTAATAGATTTCTAATGCTTCTTAAGACGCGATATCGCATCTCATTTCTGTGTTTCATGGTAAGATATAATATGATTTGCGAAGTGTTATGTATTCCTCGTCTACACTTCAAAGGAATGTGAAAGCGACACTTCCTCGCTAGGAAATAGCGTTTGCAGATGTCTACGTATCGTAACAATAGATTTCTAATGCTTCTTAAAACACGATATCGCATCTCATTTCTATGTTTCATGGTAAGATATAATATGATTTGCGAAGTGTCATGTATTCCTCGTCTACACTTCAAATGAATGTAAATGCGACACTTCCTTGCTAGGGAATAGCGTCTGCAGATGTCTAGGTATCGTAGCAATAGAGTTCAAATGCTTCTTAAAACGAGATATTGCATCTCATATCTATGTTTCATGATAGGATATAATATTCATTGCGAAGTGTTGTGTATTCCTCGTCTACACTTCAAATGAATGTAAATGCGACACTTCCTTGCAGGGAAATAGCGTTTGCAGTTGTCTACGTATCGATGCAATAGAGTTCAAAAGCTTCTTAAAACGAGATATTGCATCTCATATCTATGTTTCATGATAAGATATAATATTCATTGCGAAGTGTTATGCATTCCTCGTCTACGATTCAAATGAACGTAAATGCGACACTTCCTTGCAAGGAAGTAGCGTTTGCAGATGTCTACGTATCGTAACAACAGAGTTCTTATGATTCTTAAAACGCGATATGGCATCTCATTTCTATGTTTCATGGTAAGATATAATATGATTTGCGAAGTGTTATGTATTCCTCGTCTACACTTCAAATGAATGTGAATGCGACACTTCCTCGCTAGGAAATAGCGCTTGCAGATGTCTACGTATCGAAGCAATAGAGTTCAAATGCTACTTAAAACGAGATATTGCATCTCATTTCTATGTTTCATGGTAAGATATATTATGATTTGCGAAGTGTTATGTATTCCTCGTCTACACTTCAAATAAATGTAAATGCGACACTTCCTTGCAAAGAAATAGCGTTTGTAGATGTCTACGTATCGTAGCAATAGATATCTAATGCTTCTTAAAATGCGATATCGCATCTCATTTCTATGTTTCATGGTAAGATATAATATGATTTGCGAAGTGTCATGTATTCCTCGTTTACACTTCAAATGAATGTAAATGCGACACTTCCTAGCAAGCAAATAGCGTTTGCAGATGTCTACGTATCGTAGTAATAGATTTCTAATGCTTCTTAAGACGCGATATCGCATCTCATTTCTGTGTTTCATGGTAAGATATAATATGATTTGCGAAGTGTTATGTATTCCTCGTCTACACTTCAAAGGAATGTGAAAGCGACACTTCCTCGCTAGGAAATAGCGTTTGCAGATGTCTACGTATCGTAACAATAGATTTCTAATGCTTCTTAAAACACGATATCGCATCTCATTTCTATGTTTCATGGTAAGATATAATATGATTTGCGAAGTGTCATGTATTCCTCGTCTACACTTCAAATGAATGTAAATGCGACACTTCCTTGCTAGGGAATAGCGTCTGCAGATGTCTAGGTATCGTAGCAATAGAGTTCAAATGCTTCTTAAACGAGATATTGCATCTCATATCTATGTTTCATGATAGGATATAATATTCATTGCGAAGTGTTGTGTATTCCTCGTCTACACTTCAAATGAATGTAAATGCGACACTTCCTTGCAGGGAAATAGCGTTTGCAGTTGTCTACGTATCGATGCAATAGAGTTCAAAAGCTTCTTAAAACGAGATATTGCATCTCATATCTATGTTTCATGATAAGATATAATATTCATTGCGAAGTGTTATGCATTCCTCGTCTACGATTCAAATGAACGT
Organism: Xylocopa sonorina; assembly: GCF_050948175.1. NCBI lineage: Eukaryota > Metazoa > Arthropoda > Insecta > Hymenoptera > Apidae > Xylocopa > Xylocopa sonorina. The sequence continues at coordinate 693,568 of NW_027490097.1, forward strand.
AAATGCGACACTTCCTTGCAAGGAAGTAGCGTTTGCAGATGTCTACGTATCGTAACAACAGAGTTCTTATGATTCTTAAAACGCGATATGGCATCTCATTTCTATGTTTCATGGTAAGATATAATATGATTGCGAAGTGTTATGTATTCCTCGTCTACACTTCAAATGAATGTAAATGCGACACTTCCTTGCAAGGAAATAGCGTTTGCAGATGTCTACGTATCGTAGCAATAGAGTTCTTATGATTCTTAAAACGCGATATCGCATCTCATTTCTATGTTTCATGGTAAGATATAATATGATTTGCGAAGTGTTATGTATTCCTCGTCTACACTTCAAAGGAATGTGAATGCGACACTTCCTCGCTAGGAAATAGCGTTTGCAGATGTCTACGTATCGTAGCAATAGATTTCTAATGCTTCTTAAAACGCGATATCGCATCTCATTTCTATGTTTCATGGTAAGATATAATATGATTTGCGAAGTGTCATGTATTCCTCGACTACACTTCAAATGAATGTAAATGCGACACTTCCTAGCAAGGAAATAGCGTTTGCAGATGTCTACGTATCGTAGCAATAGATTTCTAATGCTTCTTAAGACGCGATATCGCATCTCATTTCTATGTTTCATGGTAAGATATAATATGATTTGCGAAGTGTCATGTATTCCTCGTTTACACTTCAAATGAATGTAAATGCTACACTTCCTAGCAAGGAAATAGCGTTTGCAGATGTCTACGTATCGTAGTAATAGATTTCTAATGCTTCTTAAGACGCGATATCGCATCTCATTTCTGTGTTTCATGGTAAGATATAATATGATTTGCGAAGTGTTATGTATTCCTCGTCTACACTTCAAATGATTGTAAATGCGACACTCCCTTGCTAGGAAATAGCGTCTGCAGATGTCTAGGTATCGTAGCGATAGAGTTCTAATGCTTCTTAAAACGCGATATCGCATCTCATTCCTATGTTTCGTGGTAAGATATAATATGATTTGCGAAGTGTTATGTATTCCTCGTCTACACTTCAAATGAATGTAAATGCGACACTTCCTTGCAAAGAAATAGCGTTTGCAGATGTCTACGTATCGTAGCAATAGATATCTAATGCTTCTTAAAACGCGATATCGCATCTCATTTCTATGTTTCATGGTAAGATATAATATGATTTGTGAAGTGTCATGTATTCCTCGTCTACACTTCAAATGAATGTAAATGCGACACTTCCTAGCAAGGAAATAGCGTTTGCAGATGTCTACGTATCATAGTAATAGATTTCTAATGCTTCTTAAGACGCGATATCGCATCTCATATCTATGTTTCATGGTAAGATATAATATGATTTGCGAAGTGTTACGTATTCCTCGTCTACACTTCAAAGGAATGTGAATGCGACACTTGCTCGCTAGGAAATAGCGTTTGCAGATGTCTACGTATCGTAACAATAGATTTCTAATGGCTCTTAAAACGCGATATCGCGTTTCATTTCTATGTTTCATGGTAAGATATAATATGATTTGCGAAGTGTCATGTATTCCTCGTCTACACTTCAAATGAATGTAAATGCGACACTTCCTTGCAAAGAAATAGCGTTTGCAGATGTCTACGTATCGTAGCAATAGATTTCTAATGCTTCTTAAAACGCGATATCGCATCTCATTTCTATGTTTCATGGTAAGATATAATATGATTTGCGAAGTGTCATGTATTCCTCGTCTACACATCAAATGAATGTAAATGCGACACTTCCTTGCTAGGAAATAGCGTCTGCAGATGTCTAGGTATCGTAGCAATAGAGTTCAAATGCTTCTTAAAACGAGATATTGCATCTCATATCTATGTTTCATGGTAAGATATAATATGATTTGCGAAGTGTCATGTATTCCTCGCCTACACTTCAAATGAATGTAAATGCGACAGTTCCTTGCTAGGAAATAGCGTCTGCAGATGTCTAGGTATCGTAGCAATAGAGTTCAAATGCTTCTTAAAACGAGATATTGCATCTCATATCTATGTTTCATGGTAAGATATAATATGATTTGCGAAGTGTCATGTATTCCTCGTCTACACTTCAAATGAATGTAAATGCGACAGTTCCTTGCTAGGAAATAGCGTCTGCAGATGTCTAGGTATCGTAGCAATAGAGTTCAAATGCTTCTTAAAACCAGACATTGCATCTCATATCTATGTTTAATGATAAGATATAATATTCATTGCGAAGTGTTATGCATTACTCGTATACGATTCAAATGAATGTAAATGCGACACTTCCTTGCAAGGAAATAGCGTTTGCAGGTGTCTACGTATTGTAGCAATGGAGTTCTTATGATACTTAAAACGCGATATCGCGTCTCATTTCTGTGTTTCATGGTAAGATAAAATATGATTTGCGAAGTGTCGTGTATTCCTCGTCTACACTTCAAATGAATGTAAATGCGACACTTCCTTGCTAGGAAATAGCGTCTGCAGATGTCTAGGTATCGTAGCAATAGAGTTCAAATGCTTCTTAAAACGCTATATCGCATCTCATTTCTATGTTTCATGGTACGATATAATATGATTTGCGAAGTGTCATGTATTCCTCGTCTATACTTCAAAGGAATGTGAAAGCGACACTTCCTCGCCAGGAAATAGCGTTTGCAGATATCTACGTATCGTAGCAATAGTGTTCTTATGATTCTTAAAACGCGATATCGCATCTCATTTCTATGTTTTATGGTAACATATAATATGATTTGCGAAGTGTTATGTATTCCTCGCCTACACTTCAAATGAATGTGAATGCGACACTTCCTTGCTAGGAAATAGCGTCTGCAGATGTCTAGGTATCGCAGCAATAGAGTTCTAATGCTTCTTAAAACGCGATATCGCATCTCATTTCTATGTTTCATGGTAAGATATAATATGATTTGCGAAGCGTCATGTATTCCTCGTCTACACTTCAAATGAATGTAAATGCGACACTTCCCTGCTAGGAAATAGTGTCTGGAGATGTCTAGGTATCGTATCGATAGTGTTCTAATGCTTCTTAAAACGCGATATCGCATCTCATTTCTATGTTTCATGGTAAGATATAATATGATTTGCGAAGTGTTATGTATTCCTCGTCTACACTTCAAAGGAATGTGAATGCGACACTTCCATGCAAGGAAATAGCGTTTGCGTATGTCTACGTATCGTAGCAATGGAGTTCTTATGATTCTTAAAACGCGATATCGCATCTCATTTCTATGTTTCATGGTAAGATATAATATGATTTGCGAAGTGTTATGTATTCCTCGTCTGCACTTCAAATGAATGTAAATGCGACACTTCCTTGCAAGGAAATAGCGTCTGCAGATGGCTACGTATCGTAGCAATAGACTTCTTATGATTCTTAAAACGCGATATTGCATCTCATTTCTATGTTTCATGGTAAGATATAATATGATTTGCGAAGTGTTATGTATTCCTCGTCTACACTTCAAATGAATGTAAATGCGACACTTCCTTGCAAAGAAATAGCGTTTGCAGATGTCTACGTATCGTAGCAATAGATATCTAATGCTTCTTAAAACGCGATATCGCATCTCATTTCTATGTTTCATGGTAAGATATAATATGATTTGCGAAGTGTCACGTATTCCTCGTTTACACTTCAAATGAATGTAAATGCGAAACTTCCTAGCAAGGAAATAGCGTTTGCAGATGTCTACCTATCGTAGTAATAGATTTCTAATGCTTCTTAAGACGCGATATCGCATCTCATTTTTGTGTTTCATGGTAAGATATAATATGATTTGCGAAGTGTTATGTATTCCTCGTCTATACTTCAAAGGAATGTGAAAGCGACATTTCCTCGCCAGGAAATAGCGTTTGCAGATGTCTACGTATCGTAGCAATAGATTTCTAATGCTTCTTAAAACGCGATATCGCATCTCATTTCTATGTTTCATGGTATGATATAATATGATTTGCGAAGTGTCATGCATTCCTCGTCTACACTTCAAATGAATGTAAATGCGGCACTTCCTTGCAAAGAAATAGCGTTTGCAGATGTCTACGTATCGTAGCAATAGATATCTAATGCTTCTTAAAACGCGATATCGCATCTCATTTCTATGTTTCATGGTAAGATATAATATGATTTGCGAAGTGTCATGTATTCCTCGTTTACACTTCAAATGAATGTAAATGCGACACTTCCTAGCAAGGAAATAGCGTTTGCAGATGTCTACGTATCGTAGTAATAGATTTCTAATGCGTCTTAAGACGCGATATCGCATCTCATTTCTGTGTTTCATGGTAAGATATAATATGATTTGCGAAGTGTTATGTATTCCTCGTCTACACTTCAAAGGAATGTGAAAGCGACACTTCCTCGCTAGGAAATAGCGTTTGCAGATGTCTACGAATCGTAACAATAGACTTCTAATGCTTCTTAAAACGCGATATCGCATCTCATTTCTATGTTTCATGGTAAGATATAATATGATTTGCGAATTGTCATGTATTCCTCGTCTACACTTCAAATGAATGTAAATGCGACACTTCCTTGCTAGGAAATAGCGTCTGCAGATGTCTAGGTATCGTAGCAATAGAGTTCAAATGCTTCTTAAAACGAGATATTGCATCTCATAGCTATGTTTCATGATAAGATATAATATTCATTGCGAAGTGTTATGCATTCCTCGTCTACGATTCAAATGAATGTAAATGCGACACTCCCTCGCTAGGGAATAGCGTTTGCAGATGTCTACGTATCGTAGCAATGGAGTTCTTATGATTCTTAAAACGCGATATGGCATCTCATTTCTATGTTTCATGGTAAGATATAATATGATTTGCGAAGTGTTATGTATTCCTCGTCTACACTTCAAATGAATGTAAATGCGACACTTCCTTGCAAGGAAATAGCGTTTGCAGATGTCTACGTATCGTAGCAATAGAGTTCTTATGATTCTTAAAACGCGATATCGCATCTCATTTCTATGTTTTATGGTAAGATATAATATGATTTGCGAAGTGTTATGTATTCCTCTTCTACACTTCAAATGAATGTGAATGCGACACTTCTTCGCTAGGAAATAGCGTTTGCAGATGTCTAGGTATCGTAGCAATAGGGTTCAAATTCTTCTTAAAGCGAGATATCGCATCTCATTTCTATGTTTCATGGTAAGATATAATATGATTTGCGAAGTGTTATGTATTCCTCGTCTACACTTCAAAGGAATGTGAATGCGACACTTCCTCGCTAGGAAATAGCGTTTGCAGATGTCTACGAATCGTAGCAATAGATTTCTAATGCTTCTTAAAACGCGATATCGCATCTCATTTCTATGTTTCATGGTAAGATATAATATGATTTGCGAAGTGTTATGTATTCCTCGTCTACACTTCAAATGAATGAAAATGCGACACTTCCTTGCTTGGAAATAGCGTCTGGAGATGTCCAGGTATCGTAGCGATAGAGTTCTAGTGCTCCTTAAAACGCGATATCGCGTCGCATTTCTATGTTTCATGGTAAGATATAATATGATTTGCGAAGTGCTATGTATTCCTCGTCTACGATTCAAATGAATGTAAATGCGACACATCCTTGCAAAGAAATAGCGTCTGCAGATGTCTAGGTATCGTAGCGATAGAGTTCTAATGCTTCTTAAAACGGGATATCGCATCTCATTTCTATGTTTCATGGTAAGATATAATATGATTTGCGAAGTGTCATGCATTCCTCGTCTACACTTCAAATGAATGTAAATGCGACACTTCCATGCAAGGAAATAGCGTCTGCAGATGGCTACGTATCGTAGCAATAGACTTCTTATGATTCTTAAAACGCGATATTGCATCTCATTTCTATGTTTCATGGTAAGATATAATATGATTTGCGAAGTGTTATGTATTCCTCGTCTACACTTCAAATGAATGTAAATGCGACACTTCCTTGCAAAGAAATAGCGTTTGCAGATGTCTACGTATCGTAGCAATAGATATCTAATGCTTCTTAAAACGCGATATCGCATCTCATTTCTATGTTTCATGGTAAGATATAATATGATTTGCGAAGTGTCACGTATTCCTCGTTTACACTTCAAATGAATGTAAATGCGAAACTTCCTAGCAAGGAAATAGCGTTTGCAGATGTCTACCTATCGTAGTAATAGATTTCTAATGCTTCTTAAGACGCGATATCGCATCTCATTTCTGTGTTTCATGGTAAGATATAATATGATTTGCGAAGTGTTATGTATTCCTCGTCTACACTTCAAAGGAATGTGAAAGCGACACTTCCTCGCCAGGAAATAGCGTTTGCAGATGTCTACGTATCGTAGCAATAGATTTCTAATGCTTCTTAAAACGCGATATCGCATCTCATTTCTATGTTTCATGGTAAGATATAATATGATTTGCGAAGTGTCATGCATTCCTCGTCTACACTTCAAATGAATGTAAATGCGGCACTTCCTTGCAAAGAAATAGCGTTTGCAGATGTCTACGTATCGTAGCAATAGATATCTAATGCTTCTTAAAACGCGATATCGCATCTCATTTCTATGTTTCATGGTAAGATATAATATGATTTGCGAAGTGTCATGTATTCCTCGTTTACACTTCAAATGAATGTAAATGCGACACTTCCTAGCAAGGAAATAGCGTTTGCAGATGTCTACGTATCGTAGTAATAGATTTCTAATGCGTCTTAAGACGCGATATCGCATCTCATTTCTGTGTTTCATGGTAAGATATAATATGATTTGCGAAGTGTTATGTATTCCTCGTCTACACTTCAAAGGAATGTGAAAGGGACACTTCCTCGCTAGGAAATAGCGTTTGCAGATGTCTACGAATCGTAACAATAGACTTCTAATGCTTCTTAAAACGCGATATCGCATCTCATTTCTATGTTTCATGGTAAGATATAATATGATTTGCGAAGTGTCATGTATTCCTCGTCTTCACTTCAAATGAATGTAAATGCGACACTTCCTTGCTAGGAAATAGCGTCTGCAGATGTCTAGGTATCGTAGCAATAGAGTTCAAATGCTTCTTAAAACGAGATATTGCATCTCATAGCTATGTTTCATGATAAGATATAATATTCATTGCGAAGTGTTATGCATTCCTCGTCTACGATTCAAATGAATGTAAATGCGACACTCCCTCGCTAGGGAATAGCGTTTGCAGATGTCTACGTATCGTAGCAATGGAGTTCTTATGATTCTTAAAACGCGATATGGCATCTCATTTCTATGTTTCATGGTAAGATATAATATGATTTGCGAAGTGTTATGTATTCCTCGTCTACACTTCAAAGGAATGTGAATGCGACACTTCCTCGCTAGGAAATAGCGTTTGCAGATGTCTACGTATCGTAGCAATAGATTTCTAATGCTTCTTAAAACGCGATATCGCATCTCATTTCTATGTTTCATGGTAAGATATAATATGATTTGCGAAGTGTCATGTATTCCTCGACTACACTTCAAATGAATGTAAATGCGACACTTCCTAGCAAGGAAATAGCGTTTGCAGATGTCTACGTATCGTAGCAATAGATTTCTAATGCTTCTTAAGACGCGATATCGCATCTCATTTCTATGTTTCATGGTAAGATATAATATGATTTGCGAAGTGTTATGTATTCCTCGTCTACACTTCAAATAAATGTAAATGCGACACTTCCTTGCAAAGAAATAGCGTTTGTAGATGTCTACGTATCGTAGCAATAGATATCTAATGCTTCTTAAAATGCGATATCGCATCTCATTTCTATGTTTCATGGTAAGATATAATATGATTTGCCAAGTGTCATGTATTCCTCGTTTACACTTCAAATGAATGTAAATGCGACACTTCCTAGCAAGCAAATAGCGTTTGCAGATGTCTACGTATCGTAGTAATAGATTTCTAATGCTTCTTAAGACGCGATATCGCATCTCATTTCTGTGTTTCATGGTAAGATATAATATGATTTGCGAAGTGTTATGTATTCCTCGTCTACACTTCAAAGGAATGTGAAAGCGACACTTCCTCGCTAGGAAATAGCGTTTGCAGATGTCTACGTATCGTAACAATAGATTTCTAATGCTTCTTAAAACACGATATCGCATCTCATTTCTATGTTTCATGGTAAGATATAATATGATTTGCGAAGTGTCATGTATTCCTCGTCTACACTTCAAATGAATGTAAATGCGACACTTCCTTGCTAGGGAATAGCGTCTGCAGATGTCTAGGTATCGTAGCAATAGAGTTCAAATGCTTCTTAAAACGAGATATTGCATCTCATATCTATGTTTCATGATAGGATATAATATTCATTGCGAAGTGTTGTGTATTCCTCGTCTACACTTCAAATGAATGTAAATGCGACACTTCCTTGCAGGGAAATAGCGTTTGCAGTTGTCTACGTATCGATGCAATAGAGTTCAAAAGCTTCTTAAAACGAGATATTGCATCTCATATCTATGTTTCATGATAAGATATAATATTCATTGCGAAGTGTTATGCATTCCTCGTCTACGATTCAAATGAACGTAAATGCGACACTTCCTTGCAAGGAAGTAGCGTTTGCAGATGTCTACGTATCGTAACAACAGAGTTCTTATGATTCTTAAAACGCGATATGGCATCTCATTTCTATGTTTCATGGTAAGATATAATATGATTTGCGAAGTGTTATGTATTCCTCGTCTACACTTCAAATGAATGTAAATGCGACACTTCCTTGCAAGGAAATAGCGTTTGCAGATGTCTACGTATCGTAGCAATAGAGTTCTTATGATTCTTAAAACGCGATATCGCATCTCATTTCTATGTTTCATGGTAAGATATAATATGATTTGCGAAGTGTTATGTATTCCTCGTCTACACTTCAAAGGAATGTGAATGCGACACTTCCTCGCTAGGAAATAGCGTTTGCAGATGTCTACGTATCGTAGCAATAGATTTCTAATGCTTCTTAAAACGCGATATCGCATCTCATTTCTATGTTTCATGGTAAGATATAATATGATTTGCGAAGTGTCATGTATTCCTCGACTACACTTCAAATGAATGTAAATGCGACACTTCCTAGCAAGGAAATAGCGTTTGCAGATGTCTACGTATCGTAGCAATAGATTTCTAATGCTTCTTAAGACGCGATATCGCATCTCATTTCTATGTTTCATGGTAAGATATAATATGATTTGCGAAGTGTCATGTATTCCTCGTTTACACTTCAAATGAATGTAAATGCTACACTTCCTAGCAAGGAAATAGCGTTTGCAGATGTCTACGTATCGTAGTAATAGATTTCTAATGCTTCTTAAGACGCGATATCGCATCTCATTTCTGTGTTTCATGGTAAGATATAATATGATTTGCGAAGTGTTATGTATTCCTCGTCTACATTTCAAATGAATGTAAATGCGACACTTCCTCGCTAGGAAATAGCGTTTGCAGATGTCTACGTATCGTAGCAATAGATTTCTAATGCTTCTTAAAACGCGATATCGCATCTCATTTCTATGTTTCATGGTAAGATATAATATGATTTGCGAAGTGTCATGTATTCCTCGTCTACACTTCAAATGAATGTGAATGCGACACTTCCTTGCAAGGAAATAGCGTTTGCAGATGTCTACGTATCGTAGCAATAGATTTCTAATGCTTCTTAAAACGCGATATCGCATCTCATTTCTATGTTTCATGGTAAGATATAATATGATTTGCGAAGTGTCATGTATTCCTCGACTACACTTCAAATGAATGTAAATGCGACACTTCCTAGCAAGGAAATAGCGTTTGCAGATGTCTACGTATCGTAGCAATAGATTTCTAATGCTTCTTAAGACGCGATATCGCATCTCATTTCTATGTTTCATGGTAAGATATAATATGATTTGCGAAGTGTCATGTATTCCTCGTTTACACTTCAAATGAATGTAAATGCTACACTTCCTAGCAAGGAAATAGCGTTTGCAGATGTCTACGTATCGTAGTAATAGATTTCTAATGCTTCTTAAGACGCGATATCGCATCTCATTTCTGTGTTTCATGGTAAGATATAATATGATTTGCGAAGTGTTATGTATTCCTCGTCTACACTTCAAATGAATGTAAATGCGACACTTCCTTGCAAGGAAATAGCGTTTGCAGATGTCTACGTATCGTAGCAATAGATTTCTAATGCTTCTTAAAACGCGATATCGCATCTCATTTCTATGTTTCATGGTAAGATATAATATGATTTGCGAATTGTCATGTATTCCTCGTCTACACTTCAAATGAATGTGAATGCGACACTTCCTTGCAAGGAAATAGCGTTTGCAGATGTCTACGTATCGTAGCAATAGATTTCTAATGCTTCTAAAACGCGATATCGCATCTCATTTCTGTGTTTCATGGTAAGATATAATATGATTTGCGAAGTGTCATGTATTCCTCGACTACACTTCAAATGAATGTAAATGCGACACTTCCTAGCAAGGAAATAGCGTTTGCAGATGTCTACGTATCGTAGCAATAGATTTCTAATGCTTCTTAAGACGCGATATCGCATCTCATTTCTATGTTTCATGGTAAGATATAATATGATTTGCGAAGTGTCATGTATTCCTCGTTTACACTTCAAATGAATGTAAATGCTACACTTCCTAGCAAGGAAATAGCGTTTGCAGATGTCTACGTATTGTAGTAATAGATTTCTAATGCTTCTTAAGACGCGATATCGCATCTCATTTCTGTGTTTCATGGTAAGATATAATATGATTTGCGAAGTGTTATGTATTCCTCGTCTACACTTCAAATGAATGTAAATGCGACACTTCCTCGCTAGGAAATAGCGTTTGCAGATGTCTACGTATCGTAGCAATAGATTTCTAATGCTTCTTAAGACGCGATATCGCATCTCATTTCTATGTTTCATGGTAAGATATAATATGATTTGCGAAGTGTCATGTATTCCTCGTTTACACTTCAAATGAATGTAAATGCTACACTTCCTAGCAAGGAAATAGCGTTTGCAGATGTCTACGTATCGTAGTAATAGATTTCTAGTGCTTCTTAAGACGCGATATCGCATCTCATTTCTGTGTTTCATGGTAAGATATAATATGATTTGCGAAGTGTTATGTATTCCTCGTCTACACTTCAAATGAATGTAAATGCGACACTTCCTTGCAAGGAAATAGCGTTTGCAGATGTCTACGTATCGTAGCAATAGATTTCTAATGCTTCTTAAAACGCGATATCGCATCTCATTTCTATGTTTCATGGTAAGATATAATATGATTTGCGAAGTGTCATGTATTCCTCGTCTACACTTCAAATGAATGTGAATGCGACACTTCCTTGCAAGGAAATAGCGTTTGCAGATGTCTACGTATCGTAGCAATAGATTTCTAATGCTTCTTAAGACGCGATATCGCATCTCATTTCTATGTTTCATGGTAAGATATAATATGATTTGCGAAGTGTTATGTATTCCTCGTCTACACTTCAAATGAATGTAAATGCGACACTTCCTTGCAAAGAAATAGCGTTTGTAGATGTCTACGTATCGTAACAATAGATTTCTAATGCTTCTTAAAACGCGATATCGCATCTCATTTCTATGTTTCATGGTAAGATATAATATGATTTGCGAAGTGTCATGTATTCCTCGTTTACACTTCAAATGAATGTAAATGCGACACTTCCTAGCAAGGAAATAGCGTTAGCAGATGTCTACGTATCGTAGTAATAGATTTCTAATGCTTCTTAAGACGCGATATCGCATCTCATTTCTGTGTTTCATGGTAAGATATAATATGGTTTGCGAAGTGTTATGTATTCCTCGTCTACACTTCAAATGAATGTGAATGCGACACTTCCTCGCTAGGAAATAGCGCTTGCAGATGTCTACGTATCGAAGCAATAGAGTTCAAATGCTTCTTAAAACGAGATATTGCATCTCATTTCTGTGTTTCATGGTAAGATATAATATGATTTGCGAAGTGTTATGTATTCCTCGTCTACACTTCAAAGGAATGTGAAAGCGACACTTCCTCGCTAGGAAATAGCGTTTGCAGATGTCTACGTATCGTAACAATAGATTTCTAATGCTTCTTAAAACACGATATCGCATCTCATTTCTATGTTTCATGGTAAGATATAATATGATTTGCGAAGTGTCATGTATTCCTCGTCTACACTTCAAATGAATGTAAATGCGACACTTCCTTGCTAGGGAATAGCGTCTGCAGATGTCTAGGTATCGTAGCAATAGAGTTCAAATGCTTCTTAAAACGAGATATTGCATCTCATATCTATGTTTCATGATAGGATATAATATTCATTGCGAAGTGTTGTGTATTCCTCGTCTACACTTCAAATGAATGTAAATGCGACACTTCCTTGCAGGGAAATAGCGTTTGCAGTTGTCTACGTATCGATGCAATAGAGTTCAAAAGCTTCTTAAAACGAGATATTGCATCTCATATCTATGTTTCATGATAAGATATAATATTCATTGCGAAGTGTTATGCATTCCTCGTCTACGATTCAAATGAACGTAAATGCGACACTTCCTTGCAAGGAAGTAGCGTTTGCAGATGTCTACGTATCGTAACAACAGAGTTCTTATGATTCTTAAAACGCGATATGGCATCTCATTTCTATGTTTCATGGTAAGATATAATATGATTTGCGAAGTGTTATGTATTCCTCGTCTACACTTCAAATGAATGTAAATGCGACACTTCCTTGCAAGGAAATAGCGTTTGCAGATGTCTACGTATCGTAGCAATAGAGTTCTTATGATTCTTAAAACGCGATATCGCATCTCATTTCTATGTTTCATGGTAAGATATAATATGATTTGCGAAGTGTTATGTATTCCTCGTCTACACTTCAAAGGAATGTGAATGCGACACTTCCTCGCTAGGAAATAGCGTTTGCAGATGTCTACGTATCGTAGCAATAGATTTCTAATGCTTCTTAAAACGCGATATCGCATCTCATTTCTATGTTTCATGGTAAGATATAATATGATTTGCGAAGTGTCATGTATTCCTCGACTACACTTCAAATGAATGTAAATGCGACACTTCCTAGCAAGGAAATAGCGTTTGCAGATGTCTACGTATCGTAGCAATAGATTTCTAATGCTTCTTAAGACGCGATATCGCATCTCATTTCTATGTTTCATGGTAAGATATAATATGATTTGCGAAGTGTCATGTATTCCTCGTTTACACTTCAAATGAATGTAAATGCTACACTTCCTAGCAAGGAAATAGCGTTTGCAGATGTCTACGTATCGTAGTAATAGATTTCTAATGCTTCTTAAGACGCGATATCGCATCTCATTTCTGTGTTTCATGGTAAGATATAATATGATTTGCGAAGTGTTATGTATTCCTCGTCTACATTTCAAATGAATGTAAATGCGACACTTCCTCGCTAGGAAATAGCGTTTGCAGATGTCTACGTATCGTAGCAATAGATTTCTAATGCTTCTTAAAACGCGATATCGCATCTCATTTCTATGTTTCATGGTAAGATATAATATGATTTGCGAAGTGTCATGTATTCCTCGTCTACACTTCAAATGAATGTGAATGCGACACTTCCTTGCAAGGAAATAGCGTTTGCAGATGTCTACGTATCGTAGCAATAGATTTCTAATGCTTCTTAAAACGCGATATCGCATCTCATTTCTATGTTTCATGGTAAGATATAATATGATTTGCGAAGTGTCATGTATTCCTCGACTACACTTCAAATGAATGTAAATGCGACACTTCCTAGCAAGGAAATAGCGTTTGCAGATGTCTACGTATCGTAGCAATAGATTTCTAATGCTTCTTAAGACGCGATATCGCATCTCATTTCTATGTTTCATGGTAAGATATAATATGATTTGCGAATTGTCATGTATTCCTCGTCTACACTTCAAATGAATGTGAATGCGACACTTCCTTGCAAGGAAATAGCGTTTGCAGATGTCTACGTATCGTAGCAATAGATTTCTAATGCTTCTAAAACGCGATATCGCATCTCATTTCTGTGTTTCATGGTAAGATATAATATGATTTGCGAAGTGTCATGTATTCCTCGACTACACTTCAAATGAATGTAAATGCGACACTTCCTAGCAAGGAAATAGCGTTTGCAGATGTCTACGTATCGTAGCAGTAGATTTCTAATGCTTCTTAAGACGCGATATCGCATCTCATTTCTATGTTTCATGGTAAGATATAATATGATTTGCGAAGTGTCATGTATTCCTCGTTTACACTTCAAATGAATGTAAATGCTACACTTCCTAGCAAGGAAATAGCGTTTGCAGATGTCTACGTATCGTAGTAATAGATTTCTAATGCTTCTTAAGACGCGATATCGCATCTCATTTCTGTGTTTCATGGTAAGATATAATATGATTTGCGAAGTGTTATGTATTCCTCGTCTACACTTCAAATGAATGTAAATGCGACACTTCCTTGCAAGGAAATAGCGTTTGCAGATGTCTACGTATCGTAGCAATAGATTTCTAATGCTTCTTAAAACGCGATATCGCATCTCATTTCTATGTTTCATGGTAAGATATAATATGATTTGCGAATTGTCATGTATTCCTCGTCTACACTTCAAATGAATGTGAATGCGACACTTCCTTGCAAGGAAATAGCGTTTGCAGATGTCTACGTATCGTAGCAATAGATTTCTAATGCTTCTAAAACGCGATATCGCATCTCATTTCTGTGTTTCATGGTAAGATATAATATGATTTGCGAAGTGTCATGTATTCCTCGACTACACTTCAAATGAATGTAAATGCGACACTTCCTAGCAAGGAAATAGCGTTTGCAGATGTCTACGTATCGTAGCAATAGATTTCTAATGCTTCTTAAGACGCGATATCGCATCTCATTTCTATGTTTCATGGTAAGATATAATATGATTTGCGAAGTGTCATGTATTCCTCGTTTACACTTCAAATGAATGTAAATGCTACACTTCCTAGCAAGGAAATAGCGTTTGCAGATGTCTACGTATTGTAGTAATAGATTTCTAATGCTTCTTAAGACGCGATATCGCATCTCATTTCTGTGTTTCATGGTAAGATATAATATGATTTGCGAAGTGTTATGTATTCCTCGTCTACACTTCAAATGAATGTAAATGCGACACTTCCTCGCTAGGAAATAGCGTTTGCAGATGTCTACGTATCGTAGCAATAGATTTCTAATGCTTCTTAAGACGCGATATCGCATCTCATTTCTATGTTTCATGGTAAGATATAATATGATTTGCGAAGTGTCATGTATTCCTCGTTTACACTTCAAATGAATGTAAATGCTACACTTCCTAGCAAGGAAATAGCGTTTGCAGATGTCTACGTATCGTAGTAATAGATTTCTAATGCTTCTTAAGACGCGATATCGCATCTCATTTCTGTGTTTCATGGTAAGATATAATATGATTTGCGAAGTGTTATGTATTCCTCGTCTACACTTCAAATGAATGTAAATGCGACACTTCCTTGCAAGGAAATAGCGTTTGCAGATGTCTACGTATCGTAGCAATAGATTTCTAATGCTTCTTAAAACGCGATATCGCATCTCATTTCTATGTTTCATGGTAAGATATAATATGATTTGCGAAGTGTCATGTATTCCTCGTCTACACTTCAAATGAATGTGAATGCGACACTTCCTTGCAAGGAAATAGCGTTTGCAGATGTCTACGTATCGTAGCAATAGATTTCTAATGCTTCTTAAGACGCGATATCGCATCTCATTTCTATGTTTCATGGTAAGATATAATATGATTTGCGAAGTGTTATGTATTCCTCGTCTACACTTCAAATGAATGTAAATGCGACACTTCCTTGCAAAGAAATAGCGTTTGTAGATGTCTACGTATCGTAACAATAGATTTCTAATGCTTCTTAAAACGCGATATCGCATCTCATTTCTATGTTTCATGGTAAGATATAATATGATTTGCGAAGTGTCATGTATTCCTCGTTTACACTTCAAATGAATGTAAATGCGACACTTCCTAGCAAGGAAATAGCGTTTGCAGATGTCTACGTATCGTAGTAATAGATTTCTAATGCTTCTTAAGACGCGATATCGCATCTCATTTCTGTGTTTCATGGTAAGATATAATATGGTTTGCGAAGTGTTATGTATTCCTCGTCTACACTTCAAATGAATGTGAATGCGACACTTCCTCGCTAGGAAATAGCGCTTGCAGATGTCTACGTATCGAAGCAATAGAGTTCAAATGCTTCTTAAAACGAGATATTGCATCTCATTTCTATGTTTCATGGTAAGATATAATATGATTTGCGAAGTGTTATGTATTCCTCGTCTACACTTCAAATGAATGTAAATGCGACACTTCCTTGCAAAGAAATAGCGTTTGTAGATGTCTACGTATCGTAGCAATAGATATCTAATGCTTCTTAAAATGCGATATCGCATCTCATTTCTATGTTTCATGGTAAGATATAATATGATTTGCGAAGTGTCATGTATTCCTCGTTTACACTTCAAATGAATGTAAATGCGACACTTCCTAGCAAGGAAATAGCGTTTGCAGATGTCTACGTATCGTAGTAATAGATTTCTAATGCTTCTTAAGACGCGATATCGCATCTCATTTCTGTGTTTCATGGTAAGATATAATATGATTTGCGAAGTGTTATGTATTCCTCGTCTACACTTCAAAGGAATGTGAAAGCGACACTTCCTTGCAAGGAAATAGCGTCTGCAGATGGCTACGTATCGTAGCAATAGACTTCTTATGATTCTTAAAACGCGACATTGCATCTCATTTCTATGTTTGATGGTAAGATATAATATGATATGTGAAGTGTTATGTATTCCTCGTCTACACTTCAAAGGAATGTGAATGCGACACTTCCTCGCTAGGATATAGCGTTTGCAGATGTCTACGTATCGTAGCAATAGATTTCTAATGCTTCTTAAAACGCGATATCGCAACTCATTTCTATGTTTCATGGTAAGATACAATATGATTTGCGAAGCGTCATGTATTCCTCGTCTACACTTCAAATGAATGTAAATGCGACGTTTCCTCGCTAGGAAATAGCGTTTGCAGATGTCTACGTATCGTTGCGATAGAGTTCTTATGATTCTTAAAACGCGATATCGCATCTCATTTCTATGTTTTATGGTAAGATATAATATGATTTGCGAAGTGTTATGTATTCCTCGTCTACACTTCAAATGAATGTAAATGCGACACTTCCTTGCAAGGAAATAGCGTTTGCAGTTGTCTACGTATCGTAGCAATAGTGTTCTTCTGATTCTTAAAACGCGATATCGCATCTCATTTCAATGTTTTATGGTAAGATATAGTATGATTTGCGAAGTGTTATGTATTCCTCGTCTACACTTCAAATGAATGTAATTGCGAAACGTCCTTGCTAGGAAATAGCGTTTGCAGATGTCTACGTATCGTAGCAATAGATTTCTAATGCTTCTTAAGACGCGATATCGCATCTCATTTCTATGTTTCATGGTAAGATGTAATATGATTTGCGAAGTGTCATGCATTCCTCGTCTGCACTTCAAATGAATGTAAATGCGACACTTCCTTGCAAGGAAATAGCGTCTGCAGATGGCTACGTATCGTAGCAATAGACTTCTTATGATTCTTAAAACGCGACATTGCATCTCATTTCTATGTTTGATGGTAAGATATAATATGATTTGTGAAGTGTTATGTATTCCTCGTCTACACTTCAAAGGAATGTGAATGCGACACTTCCTCGCTAGGATATAGCGTTTGCAGATGTCTACGTATCGTAGCAATAGATTTCTAATGCTTCTTAAAACGCGATATCGCAACTCATTTCTATGTTTCATGGTAAGATACAATATGATTTGCGAAGCGTCATGTATTCCTCGTCTACACTTCAAATGAATGTAAATGCGACACTTCCTTGCTAGGAAATAGCGTCTGCAGATGTCAAGGTTTCGTAGCTATAGAGTTCAAATGCTTTTTAAAACGAGTTATTGCACCTCATAGCTATTTTTCATGATAAGATATAATATTCATTGCGAAGTGTTATGCATTCCTCGTCTACGATTCAAATGGATGTAAATGCGACACTTCCTTGCAGGGAAATAGCGTTTGCAGTTGTCTACGTATCGTAGCAATGGAGTTCTTATGATACTTAAAGCGCGATATCGCATCTCATTTCTGTGTTTCACGGTAAGATATAATATGATTTGTGTAGTGTCATGTATTCTTCGTCTACACTTCAAATGAATGTAAATGCGACACTCCCTTGCTAGGAAATAGCGTCTGCAGATGTCTAGGTATCGTAGCGATAGAGTTCTAATGCTTCTTAAAACGCGATATCGCATCTCATTTCTATGTTTCATGGTAAGATATAATATGATTTGCGAAGTGTTATGTATTCCTCGTCTACACTTCAAATGAATGTAAATGCGACACTTCCTTGCAAAGAAATAGCGTTTGCAGATGTCTACGTATCGTAGCAATAGATATCTAATGCTTCTTAAGACGCGATATCGCATCTCATTTCTATGTTTCATGGTAAGATATAATATGATTTGCGAAGTGTTATGTATTCCTTGTCTACACTTCAAATGAATGTAAATGCGACACTTCCCTGCAATGAAATAGCGGTTGCAGATGTCTACGTATCGAAGCAATAGAGTTCAAAAGCTTCTTAAAACGAGATATTGCATCTCATATCTATGTTTCATGATAAGATATAATATTCATTGCGAAGTGTTATGCATTCCTCGTCTACGATTCAAATGAACGTAAATGCGACACTTCCTTGCGAGGAAATAGCGTTTGCAGATGTCTACGTATCGTAACAACAGAGTTCTTATGATTCTTAAAACGCGATATGGCATCTCATTTCTATGTTTCATGGTAAGATATAATATTCATTGCGAAGTGTTATGTATTCCTCGTCTACACTTCAAATGAATGTAAATGCGACACTTCCTTGCAAAGAAATAGCGTTTGCAGATGTCTACGTATCGTAGCAATAGGTTTCTAATGCTTCTTAAAACGCGATATCGCATCTCATTTCTATGTTTCATGGTAAGATATATTATGATTTGCGAAGTGTCATGTATTCCTCGTCTACACTTCAAATGAATGTAAATGCGGCACTTCCTTGCAAAGAAATAGCGTTTGCAGATGTCTACGTATCGTAGCAATAGATATCTAATGCTTCTTAAAACGCGATATCGCATCTCATTTCTATGTTTCATGGTAAGATATAATATGATTTGCGAAGTGTCATGTATTCCTCGTTTACACTTCAAATGAATGTAAATGCGACGCTTCCTAGCAAGGAAATAGCGTTTGCAGATGTCTACGTATCGTAGTAATAGATTTCTAATGCTTCTTAAGACGCGATATCGCATCTCATTTCTGTGTTTCATGGTAAGATATAATATGATTTGCGAAGTGTTATGTATTCCTCGTCTACACTTCAAAGGAATGTGAAAGCGACACTTCCTCGCTAGGAAATAGCGTTTGCAGATGTCTACGTATCGTAACAATAGATTTCTAATGCTTCTTAAAACGCGATATCGCATCTCATTTCTATGTTTCATGGTAAGATATAATATGATTTGCGAAGTGTCATGTATTCCTCGTCTACACTTCAAATGAATGTAAATGCGACACTTCCTTGCTAGGAAATAGCGTCTGCAGATGTCTAGGTATCGTAGCAATAGTGTTCAAATGCTTCTTAAAACGAGATATTGCATCTCATAGCTACGTTTCATGATAAGATATAATATTCATTGCGAAGTGTTATGCATTCCTCGTCTACGATTCAAATGAACGTAAATGCGACACTTCCTTGCAAGGAAATAGCGTTTGCAGATGTCTACGTATCGTAACAACAGAGTTCTTATGATTCTTAAAACGCGATATGGCATCTCATTTCTATGTTTCATGGTAAGATACAATATGATTTGCGAAGTGTTATGTATTCCTCGTCTACACTTCAAATGAATGTAAATGCGACACTTCCTTGCAAGGAAATAGCGTTTGCAGATGTCTACGTATCGTAGCAATAGGGTTCAAATTCTTCTTAAAGCGAGATATCGCATCTCATTTCTATGTTTCATGGTAAGATATAATATGATTTGCGAAGTGTTATGTATTCCTCGTCTACACTTCAAAGGAATGTGAATGCGACACTTCCTCGCTAGGAAATAGCGTTTGCAGATGTCTACGTATCGTAGCAATAGATTTCTAATGCTTCTTAAAACGCGATATCGCATCTCATTTCTATGTTTCATGGTAAGATATAATATGATTTGCGAAGTGTCATGTATTCCTCGTCTACACTTCAAATGAATGTAAATGCGACACTTCCTTGCTAGGAAATGGCGTCTGCAGATGTCTAGGTATCGTAGCAATAGAGTTCAAATGCTTCTTAAAACGAGATATTGCATCTCATAGCTACGTTTCATCATAAGATATAATATTCATTGCGAAGTGTTATGCATTCCTCGTCTACGATTCAAATGAACGTAAATGCGACACTTCCTTGCAAAGAAATAGCGTTTGCAGATGTCTACGTATCGTAGCAATAGATTTCTAATGCTTCTTAAAACGCGATATCGCATCTCATTTCTATGTTTCATGGTAAGATACAATATGATTTGCGAAGTGTTATGTATTCCTCGTCTACACTTCAAAGGAATGTGAATGCGACACTTCCTCGCTAGGAAATAGCGTTTGCAGATGTCTACGTATCGTAACAATAGATTTCTAATGCTTCTTAAAACGCGATATCGCATCTCATTTCTATGTTTCATGGTAAGACATAATATGATTTGCGAAGTGTCTTGTATTCCTCGTCTACACTTCAAATGAATGTAAATGCGACACTTCCTTGCTAGGAAATAGCGACTGCAGATGTCTAGGTATCGTAGCAATAGAGTTCAAATGCTTCTTAAAACGAGATATTGCATCTCATATCTATGTTTCATGATAAGATATAATATTCATTGCGAAGTGTTATGTATTCCTCGTCTACACTTCAAATGAATGTAAATGCGATACTTCCTTGCAAAGAAATAGCGTTTGCAGATGTCTACGTATCGTAGCAATAGGTTTCTAATGCTTCTTAAAACGCGATATCGCATCTCATTTCTATGTTTCATGGTAAGATATATTATGATTTGCGAAGTGTCATGTATTCCTCGTCTACACTTCAAATGAATGTAAATGCGGCACTTCCTTGCAAAGAAATAGCGCTTGCAGATGTCTGCGTATCGTAGCAATAGATATCTAATGCTTCTTAAAACGCGATATCGCATCTCATTTCTATGTTTCATGGTAAGATATAATATGATTTGCGAAGTGTCATGTATTCCTCGTTTACACTTCAAATGAATGTAAATGCGACGCTTCCTAGCAAGGAAATAGCGTTTGCAGATGTCTACGTATCGTAGTAATAGATTTCTAATGCTTCTTAAGACGCGATATCGCATCTCATTTCTGTGTTTCATGGTAAGATATAATATGATTTGCGAAGTGTTATGTATTCCTCGTCTACACTTCAAAGGAATGTGAAAGCGACACTTCCTCGCTAGGAAATAGCGTTTGCAGATGTCTACGTATCGTAACAATAGATTTCTAATGCTTCTTAAAACGCGATATCGCATCTCATTTCTATGTTTCATGGTAAGATATAATATGATTTGCGAAGTGTCATGTATTCCTCGTCTACACTTCAAATGAATGTAAATGCGACACTACCTTGCTAGGAAATAGCATCTGCAGATGTCTAGGTATCGTAGCAATAGAGTTCAAATGCTTCTTAAAACGAGATATTGCATCTCATATCTACGTTTCATGATAAGATATAATATTCATTGCGAAGTGTTATACATTCCTCGTCTACGATTCAAATGAACGTAAATGCGACACTTCCTTGCAAGGAAATAGCGTTTGCAGATGTCTACGTATCGTAACAACAGAGTTCTTATGATTCTTAAAACGCGATATGGCATCTCATTTCTATGTTTCATGGTAAGATATAATATGAGTTGCGAAGTGTTATGTATTCCTCGTCTACACTTCAAATGAATGTAAATGCGACACTTCCTTGCAAGGAAATAGCGTTTGCAGATGTCTACGTATCGTAGCAATAGAGTTCTTATGATTCTTAAAACGCGATATCGCATCTCATTTCTATGTTTCATGGTAAGATATAATATGATTTGCGAAGTGTTATGTATTCCTCGTCTACACTTCAAATGAATGTGAATGCGACACTTCTTCGCTAGGAAATAGCATTTGCAGATGTCTAGGTATCGTAGCAATAGGGTTCAAATTCTTCTTAAAGCGAGATATCGCATCTCATTTCTATGTTTCATGGTAAGATATAATATGATTTGCGAAGTGTTATGTATTCCTCGTCTACACTTCAAAGGAATATGAATGCGACACTTCCTCGCTAGGAAATAGCGTTTGCAGATGTCTACGTATCGTAGCAATAGATTTCTAATGCTTCTTAAAACGCGATATCGCATCTCATTTCTATGTTTCATGGTAAGATATAATATGATTTGCGAAGTGTCATGTATTCCTCGACTACACTTCAAATGAATGTAAATGCGACACTTCCTAGCAAGGAAATAGCGTTTGCAGATGTCTACGTATCGTAGCAATAGATTTCTAATGCTTCTTAAAACGCGATATCGCATCTCATTTCTATGTTTCATGGTAAGATATAATATGATTTGCGAAGTGTTATGCATTCCTCGTCTACACTTCAAAGGAATGTGAAAGCGACACTTCCTCGCTAGGAAATAGCGTTTGCAGATGTCTACGTATCGTAACAATAGATTTCTAATGCTTCTTAAAACGCGATATCGCATCTCATTTCTATGTTTCATGGTAAGATATAATATGATTTGCGAAGTGTCATGTATTCCTCGTCTACACTTCAAATGAATGTAAATGCGACACTTCCTTGCTAGGAAATAGCGTCTGCAGATGTCTAGGTATCGTAGCAATAGAGTTCAAATGCTTCTTAAAACGAGATATTGCATCTCATAGCTACGTTTCATGATAAGATATAATATTCATTGCGAAGTGTTATGCATTCCTCGTCTACGATTCAAATGAACGTAAATGCGACACTTCCTTGCAAGGAAATAGCGTTTGCAGATGTCTACGTATCGTAACAACAGAGTTCTTATGATTCTTAAAACGCGATATGGCATCTCATTTCTATGTTTCATGGTAAGATATAATATGATTTGCGAAGTGTTATGTATTCCTCGTCTACACTTCAAATGAATGTAAATGCGACACTTCCTTGCAAGGAAATAGCGTTTGCAGATGTCTACGTATCGTAGCAATAGGGTTCTTATGATTCTTAAAACGCGATATCGCATCTCATTTCGATGTTTCATGGTAAGATATAATATGATTTGCGAAGTGTTATGTATTCCTCGTCTACACTTCAAATGAATGTGAATGCGACACTTCTTCGCTAGGAAATAGCGTTTGCAGATGTCTAGGTATCGTAGCAATAGGGTTCAAATTCTTCTTAAAGCGAGATATCGCATCTCATTTCTATGTTTCATGGTAAGATATAATATGATTTGCGAAGTGTTATGTATTCCTCGTCTACACTTCAAAGGAATGTGAATGCGACACTTCCTCGCTAGGAAATAGCGTTTGCAGATGTCTACGTATCGTAGCAATAGATTTCTAATGCTTCTTAAAACGCGATATCGCATCTCATTTCTATGTTTCATGGTAAGATATAATATGATTTGCGAAGTGTCATGTATTCCTCGTCTGCACTTCAAATGAATGTAAATGCGACACTTCCTTGCTAGGAAATAGCGTCTGCAGATGTCTAGGTATCGTAGCAATAGAGTTCAAATGCTTCTTAAAACGAGATATTGCATCTCATATCTATGTTTCATGATAAGATATAATATTCATTGCGAAGTGTTATGTATTCCTCGTCTACACTTCAAATGAATGTAAATGCGACACTTCCTTGCAAAGAAATAGCGTTTGCAGATGTCTACGTATCGTAGCAATAGATTTCTAATGCTTCTTAAAACGCGATATCGCATCTCATTTCTATGTTTCATGGTAAGATACAATATGATTTGCGAAGTGTTATGTATTCCTCGTCTACACTTCAAAGGAATGTGAATGCGACACTTCCTCGCTAGGAAATAGCGTTTGCAGATGTCTACGTATCGTAGCAATAGATTTCTAATGCTTCTTAAAACGCGATATCGCATCTCATTTCCATGTTTCATGGTAAGATATAATATGATTTGCGAAGTGTTATGTATTCCTCGTCTACACTTCAAAGGAATGTGAATGCGACACTTCCTCGCTAGGAAATAGCGTTTGCAGATGTCTACGTATCGTAACAATAGATTTCTAATGCTTCTTAAAACGCGATATCGCATCTCATTTCTATGTTTCATGGTAAGATATATTATGATTTGCGAAGTGTCATGTATTCCTCGTCTACACTTCAAATGAATGTAAATGCGACACTTCCTTGCGAGGAAATAGCGTCTGCAGATGTCTACGTATCGTAGCAATAGATTTCTAATGCTTCTTAAAACGCGATATCGCATCTCATTTCTATGATTCATGGTAAGATATAATATGATTTGCGAAGTGTCATGTATTCCTCGTCTACCCTTCAAATGAATGTAAATGCGACACTTCCTAGCAAGGAAATAGCGTTTGCAGATGTCTACGTATCGTAGCAATAGATTTCTAATGCTTCTTAAGACGCGATATCGCATCTCATTTCTATGTTTCATGGTAAGATATAATATGATTTGCGAAGTGTTATGTATTCCTCGTCTACACTTCAAAGGAATGGGAATGCGACACTTCCTCGCTAGGAAATAGCGCTAGCAGATGTCTACATATCGTAGCAATAGTGTTCTTATGATTCTAAAAACGCGATATCGCATCTCATTTCTATGTTTTATGGTAAGATATAATATGATTTGCGAAGTGTTATGTGTTCCTCGTCTACACTTCAAATGAATGTGAATGCGACACTTTCTCGCTAGGAAATAGCGCTTGCAGATGTCTACGTATCGAAGCAATAGAGTTCAAATGCTTCTTAAAACGAGATATTGCATCTCATATCTATGTTTCATGGTAAGATATAATATGACTTGCGAAGTGTTATGCATTCCTCGTATACGATTCAAATGAATGTAAATGCGACACTTCCTTGCAAGGAAATAGCTTTTGCAGGTGTCTACGTATCGTAGCAATGGAGTCCTTATGATACTTAAAACGCGATATCGCAACTCATTTCTGTGTTTCATGGTAAGATATAATATGATTTGCGAAGTGTTATGTATTCCTCGTCTACACTTCAAATGAATGTGAATACGACACTTCCTCGCTAGGAAATAGCGCTTGCAGATGTCTACGTATCGAAGCAATAGAGTTCAAATGCTTCTTAAAACGAGATATTGCATCTCATATCTATGTTTCATGGTAAGATATAATATGACTTGCGAAGTGTTATGAATTCCTCGTATACGATTCAAATGAATGTAAATGCGACACTTCCTTGCAAGGAAATAGCGTTTGCAGGTGTCTACGTATCGTAGCAATGGAGTTCTTATGATACTTAAAACGCGATATTGCATTTCATATCTATGTTTCATGATAAGATATTATATTCATTGCGAAGTCTTATGCATTCCTCGTCTACGATTCAAATGAATGTAAATGCGACACTTCCTAGCAAGGAAATAGCGTTTGCAGATGTCAATGTATCGTAGCAATATATTTCTAATGCTTCTTAAGACGCGATATAGCATCTCATTTCTATGTTTCATGGTAAGATATAATATGATTTGCGAAGTGTTATGTATTCCTCGTCTACACTTCAAAGGAATGTGAATGCGACACTTCCTCGCTAGGAAATAGCGTTTGCAGATGTCTACGTATCGTAGCAATAGATTTCTAATGCTTCTTAAAACGCGATATCGCAACTCATTTCTATGTTTCATGGTAAGATATAATAAGATTTGCGAAGTGTCATGTATTCCTCGTCTACACTTCAAATGAATGTAAATGCGACACTTACTTGCAAGGAAATAGCGTTTGCTGTTGTGTACGCATCACAGCAATAGAGTTCTTATGATTCTTAAAACGCGATATCGCATCTCATTTCTATGTTTCATGGTAAGATATAATATGATTTGCGAAGTGTTATGTATTCCTCGTCTACACTTCAAATGAATGTGAATGCGACATTTCCTCGCTAGGAAATAGCGTTTGCAGATGTCTACGTATCGTAGCAATAGTGTTCTTATGATTCTTAAAACGCGATATCGAATCTCATTTTTATGTTTTATGGTAAGATATAATATGATTTGCGAAGTGTTATGTATTCCTCGTCTACACTTCAAATGAATGTAAATGCGACACTTCCTTGCTAGGAAATAGCGTCTGGAGATGTCTAGGTATCGTAGCGATAGAGTTCTAATGCTTCTTAAAACGCGATATCGCATCTCATTTCTATGTTTCATTTTAAGATATAACATGATTTGCGAAGTGTCATGTATTCCTCGTCTACACTTCAAATGAATGTAAATGCGGCACTTCCTTGCTAGGGTATAGCGTCTGCAGATGTCTATGTATCGTAGCAATAGAGTTCAAATGCTTCATAAAACGAGATATTGCATCTCATATCTATGTTTCATGATAAGATATAATATTCATTGCGAAGTGTTATGTATTCCTCGTCTACACTTCAAATGAATGTAAATGCGACACTTCCTTGCAAAGAAATAGCGTTTGCAGATGTCTACGTATCGTAGCAATAGATTTATAATGCTTCTTAAAACGCGATATCGCATCTCATTTCTATGTTTCATGGTAAGATATAATATGATTTGCGAAGTGTCATGTATTCCTCGTCTACACTTCAAATGAATGTAAATGCGACACTTCCTTGAGAGGAAATAGCGTCTGCAGATGTCTACGTATCGTAGCAATAGATTTCTAATGCTTCTTAAAACGCGACATCGCATCTCATTTCTATGTTTCATGGTAAGATATAATACGATTTGCGAAGTGTTATGTATTCCTCGTCTACACTTCAAAGGAATGTGAATGCGACACTTCCTCGCTAGGAAATAGCGTTTGCAGTTGTGTACGTATCGTAGCAATAGAGTTCTTATGATTCTTGAAACGCGATATCGCATCTCATTTCTATGTTTCATGGTAAGATATAATATGATTTGCGAAGTGTTATGTATTCCTCGTCTACACTTCAAATGAATGTAAATGCGACACTTCCTTGCAAGGAAATAGCTTTTGCAGTTGTCTACGTATCGTAGCAATAGAGTTCTTATGATTCTTAAAACGCGATATTGCATCTCATTTCTATGTTTCATGGTAAGATATAATATGATTTGCGAAGTGTCATGTATTCCTCGTCTACACTTCAAATGAATGTGAATGCGACATTTCTCCGCTAGGAAATAGCGTTTGCAGATGTATACGTGTCGTAGCAATAGGTTTCTAATGCTTCTTAAAACGCGATATCGCATCTCATTTCTATGTTTCATGGTAAGATATAATATGATTTGCGAAGTGTCATGTATTCCTCGTCTACACTTCAAATGAATGTAAATGCGACACTTCCTAGCAAGAAAATAGCGTTTGCAGATGTCAACGAATCGTAGCAATAGATTTCTAATGCTTCTTAAGACGCGATATAGCATCTCATTTCTATGTTTCATGGTAAGATATAATATGATTTGCGAAGTGTTATGTATTCCTCGTCTACACTTCAAAGGAATGTGAATGCGACACTTCCTCGCTAGGAAATAGCGTTTGCAGATGTCTACGTATCGTAGCAATAGATTTCTAACGCTTCTTAAAACGCGATATCGCAACTCATTTCTATGTTTCATGGTAAGATATAATATGATTTGCGAAGTGTCATGTATTCCTCGTCTACACTTCAAATGAATGTAAATGCAACACTTCCTTGCAAGGAAATAGCGTTTGCAGTTGTGTACGTATCGTAGCAATAGAGTTCTTATGACTCTTAAAACGCGATATCGCATCTCATTTCTATGTTTCATTGTAAGATATAATATGATTTGCAAAGTGTTATGTATTCCTCGTCTACACTTCAAATGAATGTGAATGCGACATTTCCTCGCTAGGAAATAGCGATTGCAGATGTCTACGTATCGTAGCAATAGTGTTCTTATGATTCTTAAAACGCGATATCGCATCTCATTTCTATGTTTTATGGTAAGATATAATATGATTTGCGAAGTGTTATGTATTCCTCGTCTGCACTTCAAATGAATGTAAATGCGACACTTCCTTGCTAGGAAATAGCGTCTGGAGATGTCTAGGTATCGTAGCGATAGTGTTCTAATGCTTCTTAAAACGCGATATCGCATCTCATTTCTAGGTTTCATGGTAAGATATAACATGATTTGCGAAGTGTCATGTATTCCTCGTCTACACTTCAAATGGTTGTAAATTTGTCACTTCCTTGCTAGGAAGTAGCGTCTGCAGATGTCTAGGTATCGTAGCTATAGATTTCTAATGCTTCTTAAAACGCGATATCGCATCTCATTTCTATGTTTCATGGTAAGATATAATATGATTTGCGAAGTGTTATGTATTCCTCGTCTACACTTCAAGTGAATGTAAATGCGACACTTCCATGCAAGGAAATAGCGTTTGCAGTTGTGTACGTATCGTAGCAATAGAGTTCTTATGATTCTTAAAACGCGATATCGCATCTCATTTCTATGATTCATTGTAAGATATAATATGATTTGCGAAGTGTTATGTTTTCCTCGTCTACACTTCAAATGAATGTGAATGCGACATTTCCTCGCTAGGAAATAGCGTTTGCAGATGTCTACGTATCGTAGCAATAGTGTTCTTATGATTCTTAAAACGCGATATCGCATCTCATTTCTATGTTTTATGGTAAGATATAATATGATTTGCGAAGTGTTATGTATTCCTCGTCTACACTTCAAATGAATGTAAATGCCACACTTCCTTGCTAGGAAATTGCGTCTGGAGATGTCTAGGTATCGTAGCAATAGAGTTCTTATGATTCTTAAAACGCGATATCGCATCTCATTTCTATGATTCATGGTAAGATATAATATGATTTGCGAAGTGATATGTATTCCTCGTCTACACTTCAAATGATTGTAAATTTGTCACTTCCTTGCTAGGAAGTAGCGTCTGCAGATGTCTAGGTATCGTAGCAATAGATTTCTAATGCTTCTTAAAACGCGATATCGCATCTCATTTCTATGTTTCATGGTAAGATATAATATGATTTGCGAAGTGTCATGTATTCCTCGGCTGCACTTCAAATGAATGTAAATGCGACTCTTCCTTGCGAGGAAATAGCGTCTGCAGATGTCTACGTATCGTAGCAATAGAGTTCTTATGATTCTTAAAACGCGATATTGCATCTCATTTCTATGTTTCATGGTAAGATATAATATGATTTGCGAAGTGTTATGTATTCCTCGTCTACACTTCAAAGGAATGTGAATGCGACACTTCCTCGCTAGGAAATAGCGTTTGCAGATGTCTACGTATCGTAGCAATAGATTTCTAATGCTTCTTAAAACGCGATATTGCAACTCATTTCTATGTTTCATGGTAAGATATAATATGATTTGCGAAGTGTCATGTAATCCTCGTCTACACTTCAAATGAATGTAAATGCGACACTTCTTCGCTAGGAAATAGCGCTTGCAGATGTCTACGTATCGTAGCAATAGAGTTCTTATGATTCTTAAAACGCGATATCGCATCTCATTTCTATGTTTCATGGTAAGATATAATATGGTTTGCGAAGTGTTATGTATTCCTCGTCTGCACTTCAAATGAATGTGAATGCGACATTTCCTCGCTAGGAAATAGCGTTTGCAGATGTCTACGTATCGTAGCAATAGTGTTCTTATGATTCTTAAAACGCGATATCGCATCTCATTTCTATGTTTCATGGTAAGATATAATATGACTTGCGAAGTGTTATGCATTCCTCGTATACGATTCAAATGAATGTAAATGCGACACTTCCTTGCAAGGAAATAGCGTTTGCAGGTGTCTACGTATCGTAGCAATGGAGTTCAAATGCTTCTTAAAACGAGATATAGCATCTCATATCTATCTTTCATGATAAGATATAATATTCATTGCGAAGTCTTATGCATTCCTCGTCTACACTTCAAATGAATGTAAATGCGACACTTCCTTGCTAGGAAATAGCGTCTGGAGATGTCTAGGTATCGTAGCGATAGAGTTCTAATGCTTCTTAACACGCGATATCGCATCTCATTTCTATGTTTCATAGTAAGATATAATATGATTTGCTATGTGTTATGTATTCCTCGTCTACACTTCAAATGATTGTAAATTTGTCACTTGCTTGCTAGGAAGTAGCGTCTGCAGATGTCTAGGTATCGTAGCAATAGATTTCTAATGCTTCTTAAAACGCGATATCGCATCTCATTTCTATGTTTCATGGTAAGATATAATATGATTTGCGAAGTGTTATGTATTCCTCGTCTACATTTCAAGTGAATGTAAATGCGACACTTCCATGCAAGGAAATAGCGTTTGCAGATGTCTACGTATCGTAGCAATGGAGTTCTTATGATACTTAAAACGCGATATCGCATCTCATTTCTATGGTTCATGGTATGATATAATATGATTTGCGAAGTATCATGTATTCCTCGTCTACACTTCAAGGGAATGTGAATGCGACACTTCCATGCAAGGAAATAGCGTTTGCAGATGTCTACGTATCGTAGCAATAGTGTTCTTATGATTCTTAAAACGCGATATCGCATCTCATTTCTATGTTTCATGGTAAGATATAATATGATTTACGAAGTGTTATGTATTCCTCGTCTACACTTCAAATGAATGTAAATGCGACATTTCTTTGCTAGGAAATAGCGTCTGCAGATGACTAGGTATCGTAGCAATAGGTTTATAATGCTTCTTAAAACGCGATATCGCATCTCATTTCTATGTTTCATGGTAAGATATAATATGATTTGCGAAGTGTCATGTATTCCTCGTCTACACTTCAAATGAATGTAAATGCGGCACTTCCTTGCTAGGAAATAGCGTCTGCAGATGTCTATGTATCGTAGCAATAGAGTTCAAATGCTTCTTAAAACGAGATATAGCATCTCATATCTATCTTTCATGATAAGATATAATATTCATTGCGAAGTCTTATGCATTCCTCGTCTACGATTCAAATGAATGTAAATGCGACACTTCCTTGCAAGGAAATAGCGTTTGCAGTTGTCTACGTATCGTAGCAATAGAGTTCTTATGATTCTTAAAACCCGAAATCGCATCTCAGTTCTATGTTTCATGGTAAGATATAATATGATTTGCGAAGTGTTATGTATTCCTCGTCTACACTTCAAATGAATGTGAATGTGACACTTCCTCGCTAGGAAATAGCGTTTGCAGATGTCTACGTATCGTAGCAATAGAGTTCTTATGATTCTTAAAACGCGATATCGCATCTCATTTCTATGTTTTATGTTAAGATATAATATGATTTGCGAAGAGTTATGTATTCCTCGTCTACACTTCAAATGAATGTAGATGAGATACTTCCTTGCAAGAAAATAGCGTTTGCAGATGTCTAGGTATCGCAGCGATAGAGTTCTAATGCTTCTTAAAACGCGATATCGCATCTCATTTCTATGTTTCATGGTAAGATATAATATGATTTGCGAAGTGTTATGTATTCCTCGTCTACACTTCAAATGAATGTAAATGCGACACTTCCTTGCTAAGAAATAGCGTTTGCAGATGTCTACGTATCGTAGCAATAGATTTCTAATGCTTCTTAAAACGCGATATCGCATCACATTTCTATGTTTCATGGTAAGATATAATATGATTTGCGAAGTGTCATGTATTCCTCGTCTACACTTCAAATGAATGTAAATGCGACACTTGCTAGCAAGGAAATAGCGTTTGCAGTTGTGTACGTATCGTAGCAATAGAGTTCTTATGATTCTTAAAACGCGATATCGCATCTCATTTCTATGTTTCATGGTAAGATATAATATGATTTGCGAAGTGTCATGTATTCCTCGTCTACACTTCAAATGAATGTAAATGCGACACTTGCTAGCAAGGAAATAGCGTTTGCTGATGTCTACGTCTCGTAGCAATAGATTTCTAATGCTTCTTAAGACGCGATATCGCATCTCATTTCTATGTTTCATGGTAAGATATAATATGATTTGCGAAGTGTCATGTATTCCTCGTCTACGCTTCAAATGAATGTAAATGCGACACTTCCTAGCAGGGAAATAGCGTTTGCAGATGTCTACGTATCGTAGCAATAGATTTCTAATGCTTCTTAAGACGCGATATCGCATCTCATTTCTATGTTTCATGGTAAGATATAATATGATTTGCGAAGTGTTATGTATTCCTCGTCTACACGTCAAAGGAATGTGAATGCGACACTTCCTCGCTAGGAAATAGCGTTTGCAGATGTCTACGTATCGTAACAATAGATTTCTAATGCTTCTTAAAACGCGATATCGCATCTCATTTCTATGTTTCATGGTAAGATATAATATGATTTGCGAAGTGTCATGTATTCCTCGTCTACACTTCAAATGAATGTAAATGCGACACTTCCTTGCTAGAAAATAGCGTCTGCAGATGTCTAGGTATCGTAGCAATAGAGTTCAAATGCTTCATAAAACGAGATATTGCATCTCATATCTATGTTTCATGATAAGATATAATATTCATTGCGAAGTGTTATGTATTCCTCGTCTACACTTCAAAGGAATGTGAATGCGAAACTTCCTCGCTAGGAAATAGCGTTTGCAGATGTCTACGTATCGTAGCAATAGATTTCTAATGCTTCTTAAAACGCGATATCGCAACTCATTTCTATGTTTCATGGTAAGATATAATATGATTTGCGAAGTGTCATGTATTCCTCGTCTACACTTCAAATGAATGTAAATGCGACACTTCCTTGCAAGAAAATAGCGTTTGCAGTTGTGTACGTATCGTAGCAATAGAGTTCTTATGATTCTTAAAACGCGATATCGCATCTCATTTCTATGTTTCATGGTAAGATATAATATGATTTGCGAAGTGTTATGTATTCCTCGTCTACACTTCAAATGAATGTGAATGCGACATTTCTCCGCTAGGAAATAGCGTTTGCAGATGTCTACGTGTCGTAGCAATAGGTTTCTAATGCTTCTTAAAACGCGATATCGCATCTCATTTCTATGTTTCATGGTAAGATATAATATGATTTGCGAAGTGTCATGTATTCCTCGTCTACACTTCAAATGAATGTAAATGCGACACTTCCTAGCAAGGAAATAGCGTTTGCAGATGTCAACGTATCGTAGCAATAGATTTCTAATGCTTCTTAAGACGCGATATCGCATCTCATTTCTATGTTTTATGGTAAGATATAATATGATTTGCGAAGTGTTATGTATTCCTCGTCTACACTTCAAATGAATGTAAATGCGACACTTCCTTGCTAGGAAATAGCGTCTGGAGATGTCTAGGTATCGTAGCGATAGTGTTCTAATGCTTCTTAAAACGCGATATCGCATCTCATTTCTATGTTTCATGGTAAGATATAACATGATTTGCGAAGTGTCATGTATTCCTCGTCTACACTTCAAATGGTTGTAAATTTGTCACTTCCTTGCTAGGAAGTAGCGTCTGCAGATGTCTAGGTATCGTAGCAATAGATTTCTAATGCTTCTTAAGACGCGATATCGCATCTCATTTCTATGTTTTATGGTAAGATATAATATGATTTGCGAAGTGTTATGTATTCCTCGTCTACACTTCAAATGAATGTAAATGCGACACTTCCTTGCTAGGAAATAGCGTCTGGAGATGTCTAGGTATCGTAGCGATAGTGTTCTAATGCTTCTTAAAACGCGATATCGCATCTCATTTCTATGTTTCATGGTAAGATATAACATGATTTGCGAAGTGTCATGTATTCCTCGTCTACACTTCAAATGGTTGTAAATTTGTCACTTCCTTGCTAGGAAGTAGCGTCTGCAGATGTCTAGGTATCGTAGCAATAGATTTCTAATGCTTCTTAAAACGCGATATCGCATCTCATTTCTATGTTTCATGGTAAGATATAATATGATTTGCGAAGTGTTATGTATTCCTCGTCTACACTTCAAGTGAATGTAAATGCGACATTTCCTCGCTAGGAAATAGCGTTTGCAGATGTCTACGTATCGTAGCAATAGGGTTCTTATGATTCTTAAAACGCGATATCGCATCTCATATCTATGTTTCATGGTAAGATATAATATGTCTTGCGAAGTGTTATGCATTCCTCGTATACGATTCAAATGAATGTAGATGAGACACTTCCTTGCAAGGAAATAGCGTTTGCAGATGTCTACGTATCGTAGCAATAGATTTCTAATGCTTCTTAAAACGCGATATCGCATCACATTTCTATGTTTCATGGTAAGATATAATATGATTTGCGAAGTGTCATGTATTCCTCGTCTACACTTCAAATGAATGTAAATGCGACACTTGCTAGCAAGGAAATAGCGTTTGCAGATGTCTACGTATCGTAGCAATAGATTTCTTATGCTTCTTAAGACGCGATATCGCATCTCATTTCTATGTTTCATGGTAAGATATAATATGATTTGCGAAGTGTTATGTATTCCTCGTCTACACTTCAAATGAATGTAAATGCGACACTTCCTAGCAGGGAAATAGCGTTTGCAGATGTCTACGTATCGTAGCAATAGATTTCTAATGCTTCTTAAGAGGCGATATCGCATCTCATTTCTATGTTTCATGGTAAGATATAATATGATTTGCGAAGTGTTATGTATTCCTCGTCTACACGTCAAAGGAATGTGAATGCGACACTTCCTCGCTAGGAAATAGCGTTTGCAGATGTCTACGTATCGTAACAATAGATTTCTAATGCTTCTTAAAACGCGATATCGCATCTCATTTCTATGTTTCATGGTAAGATATAATATGATTTGCGAAGTGTCATGTATTCCTCGTCTACACTTCAAATGAATGTAAATGCGACACTTCCTTGCTAGGAAATAGCGTTTGCAGATGTCTACGTATCGTAGCAATAGTGTTCTTATGATTCTTAAAACGCGATATCGCATCTCATTTCTATGTTTTGTGGTAAGATATAATATGATTTGCGAAGTGTTATGTATTCCTCGTCTACACTTCAAATGAATGTGAATACGACACTTCCTCGCTAGGAAATAGCGCTTGCAGATGTCTACGTATCGAAGCAATAGGGTCCAAATGCTTCTTAAAACGAGATATTGCATCTCATATCTATGTTTCATGGTAAGATATAATATGACTTGCGAAGTGTTATGCATTCCTCGTATACGATTCAAATGAATGTAAATGCGACACTTCCTTGCAAGGAAATAGCGTTTGCAGGTGTCTACGTATCGTAGCAATGGAGTTCAAATGCTTCTTAAAACGAGATATAGCATCTCATATCTATCTTTCATGATAAGATATAATATTCATTGCGAAGTCTTATGCATTCCTCGTCTACGATTCAAATGAATGTAAATGCGACACTTCCTTGCAAGGAAATAGCGTTTGCAGATGTCTACGTATCGTAGCAATAGAGTTCTAATGCTTCTTAAAACGCGATATCGCATCTCATTTCTATGATTCATGGTAAGATATAATATGATTTGTGAAGTGATATGTATTCCTCGTCTACACTTCAAATGATTGTAAATTTGTCACTTCCTTGCTAGGAAGTAGCGTCTGCAGATGTCTAGGTATCGTAGCAATAGTGTTCTTATGATTCTTAAAACGCGATATCGCATCTCATTTCTATGTTTTATGGTAAGATATAATATGATTTGCGAAGTGTTATGTATTCCTCGTCTACACTTCAAATGAATGTAAATGCGACATTTCTTTGCTAGGAAATAGCGTCTGCAGATGACTAGGTATCGTAGCAATAGATTTATAATGCTTCTTAAAACGCGATATCGCATGTCATTTCTATGTTTCATGGTAAGATATAATATGATTTGCGAAGTGTCATGTATTCCTCGTCTGCACTTCAAATGAATGTAAATGCGACACTTCCTTGCAAGGAAATAGCGTTTGCAGTTGTGTACGTATCGTAGCAATAGAGTTCTTATGAGACTTAAAACGCGATATCGCATCTCATTTCTATGTTTCATGGTAAGATATAATATGATTTGCGAAGTGTCATGTATTCCTCGTCTACGCTTCAAATAAATGTAAATGCGACACTTCCTAGCAGGGAAATAGCGTTTGCAGATGTCTACGTATCGTAGCAATAGATTTCTAATGCTTCTTAAGACGCGATATCGCATCTCATTTCTATGTTTCATGGTAAGATATAATATGATTTGCGAAGTGTTATGTATTCCTCGTCTACACGTCAAAGGAATGTGAATGCGACACTTCCTCGCTAGGAAATAGCGTTTGCAGATGTCTACGTATCGTAACAATAGATTTCTAATGCTTCTTAAAACGCGATATCGCATCTCATTTCTATGTTTCATGGTAAGATATAATATGATTTGCGAAGTGTCATGTATTCCTCGTCTGCACTTCAAATGCAGAAATAGATTTCTAATGCTCCTTAAAACGCGATATCGCATCTCATTTCTATGTTTCATGGTAAGATATAATACGATTTGCGAAGTGTTATGTATTCCTCGTCTACACTTCAAAGGAATGTGAATGCGACACTTCCTCGCTAGAAAATAGCGCTTGCAGATGTCTACGTGTCGTAGCAATAGGTTTCTAATGCTTCTTAAAACGCGATATCGCATCTCATTTCTATGTTTCATGGTAAGATATAATATGATTTGCGAAGTGTTATGTATTCCTCGTCTACACTTCAAATGAATGTGAATGCGACATTTCCTCGCTAGGAAATAGCGTTTGCAGATGTCTACGTATCGTAGCAATAGTGTTCTTATGATTCTTAAAACGCGATATCGCATCTCATTTCTATGTT
Source organism: Xylocopa sonorina (assembly GCF_050948175.1). Classification (NCBI taxonomy): domain Eukaryota; kingdom Metazoa; phylum Arthropoda; class Insecta; order Hymenoptera; family Apidae; genus Xylocopa; species Xylocopa sonorina. Next base: position 730,677 of record NW_027490097.1, read on the forward strand.
TTATGGTAAGATATAATATGATTTGCGAAGTGTTATGTATTCCTCGTCTACACTTCAAATGAATGTAAATGCGACACTTCCTTGCTAGGAAATAGCGTCTGGAGATGTCTAGGTATCGTAGCGATAGAGTTCTAATGCTTCTTAAAACGCGATATCGCATCTCATTTCTATGTTTCATGGTAAGATATAACATGATTTGCGAAGTGTCATGTATTCCTCGTCTACACTTCAAATGAATGTAAATGCGGCACTTCCTTGCTAGGAAATAGCGTCTGTAGATGTCTATGTATCGTAGCAATAGTATTCAAATGCTTCTTAAAACGAGATATAGCATCTCATATCTATCTATCATGATAAGATATAATATTCATTGCGAAGTCTTATGCATTCCTCGTCTACGATTCAAATGAATGTAAATGCGACACTTCCTTGCAAGGAAATAGCGTTTGCAGATGTCTACGTATCGTAGCAATAGAGTTCTTATGATTCTTAAAACGCGATATCGCATCTCATTTCCATGATTCATGGTAAGATATAATATGATTTGCGAAGTGATATGTATTCCTCGTCTACACTTCAAATGATTGTAAATTTGTCACTTCCTTGCTAGGAAGTAGCGTCTGCAGATGTCTAGGTATCGTAGCAATAGATTTCTAATGCTTCTTAAAATGCGATATCGCATCTCATTTCTATGTTTCATGGTAAGATATAATATGATTTGCGAAGTGTTATGTGTTCCTCGTCTACACTTCAAGTGAATGTAAATGCGACACTTCCATGCAAGGAAATAGCGTTTGCAGATGTCTACGTATCGTAGCAATGGAGATCTTATTTTACTTAAAACGCGATATCGCATCTCATTTCCATGGTTCATGGTAAGATATAATATGATTTGCGAAGTGTTATGTATTCCTCGTCTACACTTCAAATGAATGTAAATGCGACACTTCCTAGCAGGGAAATAGCGTTTGCAGATGTCTACGTATCGTAGCAATAGATTTCTAATGCTTCTTAAGACGCGATATCGCATCTCATTTCTATGTTTCATGGTAAGATATAATATGATTTGCGAAGTGTTATGTATTCCTCGTCTACACGTCAAAGGAATGTGAATGCGACACTTCCTCGCTAGGAAATAGCGTTTGCAGATGTCTACGTATCGTAACAATAGATTTCTAATGCTTCTTAAAACGCTATATCGCATCTCATTTCTATGTTTCATGGTAAGATATAATATGATTTGCGAAGTGTCATGTATTCCTCGTCTACACTTCAAACGAATGTAAATGCGACACTTCCTTGCAAGGAAATAGCGTTTGCAGTTGTGTACGTATCGTAGCAATAGAGTTCTTATGATACTTAAAACGCGATATCGCATCTCATTTCTATGTTTCATGGTAAGATATAATATGATTTGCGAAGTGTCATGTATTCCTCGTCTACGCTTCAAATAAATGTAAATGCGACACTTCCTAGCAGGGAAATAGCGTTTGCAGATGTCTACGTATCGTAGCAATAGATTTCTAATGCTTCTTAAGACGCGATATCGCATCTCATTTCTATGTTTCATGGTAAGATATAATATGATTTGCGAAGTGTTATGTATTCCTCGTCTACACGTCAAAGGAATGTGAATGCGACACTTCCTCGCTAGGAAATAGCGTTTGCAGATGTCTACGTATCGTAACAATAGATTTCTAATGCTTCTTAAAACGCGATATCGCATCTCATTTCTATGTTTCATGGTAAGATATAATATGACTTGCGAAGTGTCATGTATTCCTCGTCTGCACTTCAAATGAATGTAAATGCGACACTTCCTTGCTAGGAAATAGCGTCTGCAGATGTCTAGGTATCGTAGCAATAGAGTTCAAATGCTTCATAAAACGAGATATTGCATCTCATATCTATGTTTCATGATAAGATATAATATTCATTGCGAAGTGTTATGTATTCCTCGTCTACACTTCAAATGAATGTAAATGCGACACTTCCTTGCAAAGAAATAGCGTTTACAGATGTCTACGTATCGTAGCAATAGATTTCTAATGCTTCTTAGAACGCGATATCGCATCTCATTTCTATGTTTCATGGTAAGATATAATATGATTTGCGAAGTGTCATGTATTCCTCGTCTACACTTCAAATGAATGTAAATGCGACACTTCCTTGCGAGGAAATAGCGTCTGCAGATGTCTACGTATCGTAGCAATAGATTTCTAATGCTCCTTAAAACGCGATATCGCATCTCATTTCTATGTTTCATGGTAAGATATAATACGATTTGCGAAGTGTTATGTATTCCTCGTCTACACTTCACAGGAATGTGAATGCGACACTTCCTCACTAGAAAATAGCGCTTGCAGATGTCTACGTATCGTAGCAATAGAGTTCTTATGATTCTTAAAACGCGATATCGCATCTCATTTCTATGTTTCATGGTAAGATATAATATGATTTGCGAAGTGTTATGTTTTCCTCGTCTACACTTCAAATGAATGTGAATGCGACATTTCCTCGCTAGGAAATAGCGTTTGCAGATGTCTACGTGTCGTAGCAATAGGTTTCTAATGCTTCTTAAAACGCGATATCGCATCTCATTTCTATGTTTCATGGTAAGATATAATATGATTTGCGAAGTGTTATGTATTCCTCGTCTACACGTCAAAGGAATGTGAATGCGACACTTCCTCGCTAGGAAATAGCGTTTGCAGATGTCTACGTATCGTAACAATAGATTTCTAATGCTTCTTAAAACGCGATATCGCATCTCATTTCTATGTTTCATGGTAAGATATAATATGACTTGCGAAGTGTCATGTATTCCTCGTCTGCACTTCAAATGAATGTAAATGCGACACTTCCTTGCTAGGAAATAGCGTCTGCAGATGTCTAGGTATCGTAGCAATAGAGTTCAAATGCTTCATAAAACGAGATATTGCATCTCATATCTATGTTTCATGATAAGATATAATATTCATTGCGAAGTGTTATGTATTCCTCGTCTACACTTCAAATGAATGTAAATGCGACACTTCCTTGCAAAGAAATAGCGTTTACAGATGTCTACGTATCGTAGCAATAGATTTCTAATGCTTCTTAAAACGCGATATCGCATCTCATTTCTATGTTTCATGGTAAGATATAATATGATTTGCGAAGTGTCATGTATTCCTCGTCTACACTTCAAATGAATGTAAATGCGACACTTCCTTGCGAGGAAATAGCGTCTGCAGATGTCTACGTATCGTAGCAATAGATTTCTAATGCTCCTTAAAACGCGATATCGCATCTCATTTCTATGTTTCATGGTAAGATATAATACGATTTGCGAAGTGTTATGTATTCCTCGTCTACACTTCACAGGAATGTGAATGCGACACTTCCTCGCTAGAAAATAGCGCTTGCAGATGTCTACGTATCGTAGCAATAGAGTTCTTATGATTCTTAAAACGCGATATCGCATCTCATTTCTATGTTTCATGGTAAGATATAATATGATTTGCGAAGTGTTATGTTTTCCTCGTCTACACTTCAAATGAATGTGAATGCGACATTTCCTCGCTAGGAAATAGCGTTTGCAGATGTCTACGTGTCGTAGCAATAGGTTTCTAATGCTTCTTAAAACGCGATATCGCATCTCATTTCTATGTTTCATGGTAAGATATAATATGATTTGCGAAGTGTCATGTATTCCTCGTCTACACTTCAAATGAATGTAAATGCGACACTTCCTAGCAAGGAAATAGCGTTTGCAGATGTCAACGTATCGTAGCAATAGATTTCTAATGCTTCTTAAGACGCGATATAGCATCTCATTTCTATGTTTCATGGTAAGATATAATATGATTTGCGAAGTGTTATGTATTCCTCGTCTACACTTCAAAGGAATGTGAATGCGACACTTCCTCGCTAGGAAATAGGGTTTGCAGATGTCTACGTATCGTAGCAATAGATTTCTAACGCTTCTTAAAACGCGATATCGCAACTCATTTCTATGTTTCATGGTAAGATATAATATGATTTGCGAAGTGTCATGTATTCCTCGTCTACACTTCAAATGAATGTAAATGCGACTCTTCCTTGCGAGGAAATAGCGCTTGCAGATGTCTACGTATCGTAGCAATAGAGTTCTTATGATTCTTAAAACGCGATATCGCATCTCATTTCTATGTTTCATGTAAGATATAATATGATTTGCGAAGTGTTATGTATTCCTCGTCTACACTTCAAATGAATGTGAATGCGACATTTCCTCGCTAGGAAATAGCGTTTGCAGATGTCTACGTATCGTAGCAACAGATTTCTAATGCTTCTTAAAACGCGATATCGCATCTCATTTCTATGTTTCATGGTAAGATATAATATGGTTTGCGAAGTGTTATGTATTCCTCGTCTACACTTCAAATGAATGTGAATGCGACATTTCCTCGCTAGGAAATAGCGTTTACAGATGTCTACGTATCGTAGCAATAGTGTTCTTATGATTCTTAAAACGCGATATCGCATCTCATTTCTATGTTTTGTGGTAAGATATAATATGATTTGCGAAGTGTTACGTATTCCTCGTCTACACTTCAAATGAATGTGAATACGACACTTCCTCCCTAGGAAATAGAGCTTGCAGATATCTACGTATCGAAGCAATAGAGTTCAAATGCTTCTTAAAACGAGATATTGCATCTCATATCTATGTTTCATGGTAAGATATAATATTCATTGCGAAGTGTTATGCATTCCTCGTATACGATACAAATGAATGTAGATGAGACACTTCCTTGCAAGGAAATAGCGTTTGCAGTTGTCTACGTATCGTAGCAATAGTGTTCTTATGATTCTTAAAACGCGATATCGCATCTCATTTCTATGTTTTATGGTAAGATATAATATGATTTGCGAAGTGTTATGTATTCCTTGTCTACACTTCAAATGAATGTAAATGCGACACTTCCTTGCTAGGAAATAGCGTCTGGAGATGTCTAGGTATCGTAGCGATAGAGTTCTAATGCTTCTTAACACGCGATATCGCAACTCATTTCTATGTTTCATGGTAAGATATAACATGATTTGCGAAGTGTCATGTATTCCTCGTCTACACTTCAAATGAATGTAAATGCGGCACTTCCTTGCTAGGAAATATTGTCTGCAGATGTCTATGTATCGTAGCAATAGAGTTCAAATGCTTCTTAAAGCGAGATATAGCATCTCATATCTATCTTTCATGATAAGATATAATATTCATTGCGAAGTCTTATGCATTCCTCGTTTACGATTCAAATGAATGTAAATGCGCAACTTCCTTGCAAGGAAATAGCGTTTGCAGATGTCTACGTATCGTAGCAATCGAGTTCATATGATTCTTAAAACGCGATGTCGCATCTCATTTCTATGTTTCATGGTAAGATATAATATGATTTGCGAAGTGTCATGTATTCCTCGTCTACACTTCAAATGAATGTAAATGCGACACTTCCTTGCAAGGAAATAGCGTTTGCAGTTGTGTACGTATCGTAGCAATAGAGTTCTTATGATACTTAAAACGCGATATCGCATCTCATTTCTATGTTTCATGGTAAGATATAATATGATTTGCGAAGTGTCATGTATTCCTCGTCTACGCTTCAAATAAATGTAAATGCGACACTTCCTAGAAGGGAAATAGCGTTTGCAGATGTCTACGTATCGTAGCAATAGATTTCTAATGCTTCTTAAGACGCGATATCGCATCTCATTTCTATGTTTCATGGTAAGATATAATATGATTTGCGAAGTGTTATGTATTCCTCGTCTACACGTCAAAGGAATGTGAATGCGACACTTCCTCGCTAGGAAATAGCGTTTGCAGATGTCTACGTATCGTAACAATAGATTTCTAATGCTTCTTAAAACGCGATATCGCATCTCATTTCTATGTTTCATGGTAAGATATAATATGATTTGCGAAGTGTCATGTATTCCTCGTCTGCACTTCAAATGAATGTAAATGCGACACTTCCTTGCTAGGAAATAGCGTCTGCAGATGTCTAGGTATCGTAGCAATAGAGTTCAAATGCTTCATAAAACGAGATATTGCATCGCATATCTATGTTTCATGATATGATATAATATTCATTGCGAAGTGTTATGTATTCCTCGTCTACACTTCAAATGAATGTAAATGCGACACTTCCTAGCAAGGAAATAGCGTTTGCAGATGTCAACGTATCGTAGCAATAGATTTCTAATGCTTCTTAAGACGCGATATAGCATCTCATTTCTATGTTTCATGGTAAGATATAATATGATTTGCGAAGTGTTATGTATTCCTCGTCTATACTTCAAAGGAATGTGAATGCGACACTTCCTCGCTAGGAAATAGCGTTTGCAGATGTCTACGTATCGTAGCAATAGATTTCTAACGCTTCTTAAAACGCGATATCGCAACTCATTTCTATGTTTCATGGTAAGATATAATATGATTTGCGAAGTGTCATGTATTCCTCGTCTACACTTCAAATGAATGTAAATGCGACTCTTCCTTGCGAGGAAATAGCGCTTGCAGATGTCTACGTATCGTAGCAATAGAGTTCTTATGATTCTTAAAACGCGATATCGCATCTCATTTCTATGTTTCATGGTAAGATATAATATGATTTGCGAAGTGTTATGTATTCCTCGTCTACACTTCAAATGAATGTGAATGCGACATTTCCTCGCTAGGAAATAGCGTTTGCAGATGTCTACGTATCGTAGCAACAGATTTCTAATGCTTCTTAAAACGCGATATCGCATCTCATTTCTATGTTTCATGGTAAGATATAACATGATTTGCGAAGTGTCATGTATTCCTCGTCTACACTTCAAATGAATGTAAATGCGGCACTTCCTTGCTAGGAAATAGCGTCTGCAGATGTCTATGTATCGTAGCAATAGTATTCAAATGCTTCTTAAAACGAGATATAGCATCTCATATCTATCTATCATGATAAGATATAATATTCATTGCGAAGTCTTATGCATTCCTCGTCTACGATTCAAATGAATGTAAATGCGACACTTCCTTGCAAGGAAATAGCGTTTGCAGATGTCTACGTATCGTAGCAATAGAGTTCTTATGATTCTTAAAACGCGATATCGCATCTCATTTCCATGATTCATGGTAAGATATAATATGATTTGCGAAGTGATATGTATTCCTCGTCTACACTTCAAATGATTGTAAATTTGTCACTTCCTTGCTAGGAAGTAGCGTCTGCAGATGTCTAGGTATCGTAGCAAAAGATTTCTAATGCTTCTTAAAATGCGATATCGCATCTCATTTCTATGTTTCATGGTAAGATATAATATGATTTGCGAAGTGTTATGTATTCCTCGTCTACACTTCAAGTGAATGTAAATGCGACACTTCCATGCAAGGAAATAGCGTTTGCAGATGTCTACGTATCGTAGCAATGGAGATCTTATGATACTTAAAACGCGATATCGCATCTCATTTCCATGGTTCATGGTAAGATATAATATGATTTGCGAAGTGTCATGTATTCCTCGTCTGCACTTCAAATGAATGTAAATGCGACACTTCCTTGCTAGGAAATAGCGTCTGCAGATGTCTAGGTATCGTAGCAATAGAGTTCAAATGCTTCATAAAACGAGATATTGCATCTCATATCTATGTTTCATGATAAGATATAATATTCATTGCGAAGTGTTATGTATTCCTCGTCTACACTTCAAATGAATGTAAATGCGACACTTCCTTGCAAAGAAATAGCGTTTGCAGATGTCTACGTATCGTAGCAATAGATTTCTAATGCTTCTTAAAACGCGATATCGCATCTCATTTCTATGTTTCATGGTAAGATATAATATGATTTGCGAAGTGTCATGTATTCCTCGTCTACACTTCAAATGAATGTAAATGCGACACTTCCTTGCGAGGAAATAGCGTCTGCAGATGTCTACGTATCGTAGCAATAGATTTCTAATGCTCCTTAAAACGCGATATCGCATCTCATTTCTATGTTTCATGGTAAGATATAATACGATTTGCGAAGTGTTATGTATTCCTCGTCTACACTTCAAAGGAATGTGAATGCGACACTTCCTCGCTAGAAAATAGCGCTTGCAGATGTCTACGTATCGTAGCAATAGAGTTCTTATGATTCTTAAAACGCGATATCGCATCTCATTTCTATGTTTCATGGTAAGATATAATATGATTTGCGAAGTGTTATGTATTCCTCGTCTACACTTCAAAGGAATGTGAATGCGACACTTCCTCGCTAGGAAATAGCGTTTGCAGATGTCTACGTATCGTAGCAATAGATTTCTAACGCTTCTTAAAACGCGATATCGCAACTCATTTCTATGTTTCATGGTAAGATATAATATGATTTGCGAAGTGTCATGTATTCCTCGTCTACACTTCAAATGAATGTAAATGCGACACTTCCTTGCGAGGAAATAGCGTCTGCAGATGTCTACGTATCGTAGCAATAGATTTCTAATGCTCCTTAAAACGCGATATCGCATCTCATTTCTATGTTTCATGGTAAGATATAATACGATTTGCGAAGTGTTATGTATTCCTCGTCTACACTTCAAAGGAATGTGAATGCGACACTTCCTCGCTAGAAAATAGCGCTTGCAGATGTCTACGTATCGTAGCAATAGAGTTCTTATGATTCTTAAAACGCGATATCGCATCTCATTTCTATGTTTCATGGTAAGATATAATATGATTTGCGAAGTGTTATGTATTCCTCGTCTACACTTCAAAGGAATGTGAATGCGACACTTCCTCGCTAGGAAATAGCGTTTGCAGATGTCTACGTATCGTAGCAATAGATTTCTAACGCTTCTTAAAACGCGATATCGCAACTCATTTCTATGTTTCATGGTAAGATATAATATGATTTGCGAAGTGTCATGTATTCCTCGTCTACACTTCAAATGAATGTAAATGCGACTCTTCCTTGCGAGGAAATAGCGCTTGCAGATGTCTACGTATCGTAGCAATAGAGTTCTTATGATTCTTAAAACGCGATATCGCATCTCATTTCTATGTTTCATGGTAAGATATAATATGATTTGCGAAGTGTTATGTATTCCTCGTCTACACTTCAAATGAATGTGAATGCGACATTTCCTCGCTAGGAAATAGCGTTTGCAGATGTCTACGTATCGTAGCAACAGATTTCTAATGCTTCTTAAAACGCGATATCGCATCTCATTTCTATGTTTCATGGTAAGATATAACATGATTTGCGAAGTGTCATGTATTCCTCGTCTACACTTCAAATGAATGTAAATGCGGCACTTCCTTGCTAGGAAATAGCGTCTGCAGATGTCTATGTATCGTAGCAATAGTATTCAAATGCTTCTTAAAACGAGATATAGCATCTCATATCTATCTATCATGATAAGATATAATATTCATTGCGAAGTCTTATGCATTCCTCGTCTACGATTCAAATGAATGTAAATGCGACACTTCCTTGCAAGGAAATAGCGTTTGCAGATGTCTACGTATCGTAGCAATAGAGTTCTTATGATTCTTAAAACGCGATATCGCATCTCATTTCTATGTTTCATGGTAAGATATAATATGATTTGCGAAGTGTTATGTTTTCCTCGTCTACACTTCAAAGGAATGTGAATGCGACACTTCCTCGCTAGGAAATAGCGTTTGCAGATGTCTACGTATCGTAGCAATAGATTTCTAACGCTTCTTAAAACGCGATATCGCAACTCATTTCTATGTTTCATGGTAAGATATAATATGATTTGCGAAGTGTCATGTATTCCTCGTCTACACTTCAAATGAATGTAAATGCGACTCTTCCTTGCGAGGAAATAGCGCTTGCAGATGTCTACGTATCGTGGCAATAGAGTTCTTATGATTCTTAAAACGCGATATCGCATCTCATTTCTATGTTTCATGGTAAGATATAATATGATTTGCGAAGTGTTATGTATCCCTCGTCTACACTTCAAATGAATGTGAATGCGACATTTCCTCGCTAGGAAATAGCGTCTGCAGATGTCTACGTATCGTAGCAACAGATTTCTAATGCTTCTTAAAACGCGATATCGCATCTCATTTCTATGTTTCATGGTAAGATATAACATGATTTGCGAAGTGTCATGTATTCCTCGTCTACACTTCAAATGAATGTAAATGCGGCACTTCCTTGCTAGGAAATAGCGTCTGCAGATGTCTATGTATCGTAGCAATAGTATTCAAATGCTTCTTAAAACGAGATATAGCATCTCATATCTATCTATCATGATAAGATATAATATTCATTGCGAAGTCTTATGCATTCCTCGTCTACGATTCAAATGAATGTAAATGCGACACTTCCTTGCAAGGAAATAGCGTTTGCAGATGTCTACGTATCGTAGCAATAGAGTTCTTATGATTCTTAAAACGCGATATCGCATCTCATTTCCATGATTCATGGTAAGATATAATATGATTTGCGAAGTGATATGTATTCCTCGTCTACACTTCAAATGATTGTAAATTTGTCACTTCCTTGCTAGGAAGTAGCGTCTGCAGATGTCTAGGTATCGTAGCAATAGATTTCTAATGCTTCTTAAAATGCGATATCGCATCTCATTTCTATGTTTCATGGTAAGATATAATATGATTTGCGAAGTGTTATGTATTCCTCGTCTACACTTCGAGTGAATGTAAATGCGACACTTCCATGCAAGGAAATAGCGTTTGCAGATGTCTACGTATCGTAGCAATGGAGATCTTATGATACTTAAAACGCGATATCGTATCTCATTTCCATGGTTCATGGTAAGATATAATATGATTTGCGAAGTGTTATGTATTCCTCGTCTACACTTCAAATGAATGTAAATGCGACACTTCCTAGCAGGGAAATAGCGTTTGCAGATGTCTACGTATCGTAGCAATAGATTTCTAATGCTTCTTAAGACGCGATATCGCATCTCATTTCTATGTTTCATGGTAAGATATAATATGATTTGCGAAGTGTCATGTATTCCTCGTCTACACTTCAAATGAATGTAAATGCGACACTTCCTAGCAAGGAAATAGCGTTTGCAGATGTCAACGTATCGTAGCAATAGATTTCTAATGCTTCTTAAGACGCGATATAGCATCTCATTTCTATGTTTCATGGTAAGATATAATATGATTTGCGAAGTGTTATGTATTCCTCGTCTACACTTCAAAGGAATGTGAATGCGACACTTCCTCGCTAGGAAATAGCGTTTGCAGATGTCTACGTATCGTAGCAATAGATTTCTAACGCTTCTTAAAACGCGATATCGCAACTCATTTCTATGTTTCATGGTAAGATATAATATGATTTGCGAAGTGTCATGTATTCCTCGTCTACACTTCAAATGAATGTAAATGCGACTCTTCCTTGCGAGGAAATAGCGCTTGCAGATGTCTACGTATCGTAGCAATAGAGTTCTTATGATTCTTAAAACGCGATATCGCATCTCATTTCTATGTTTCATGGTAAGATATAATATGATTTGCGAAGTGTTATGTATTCCTCGTCTACACTTCAAATGAATGTGAATGCGACATTTCCTCGCTAGGAAATAGCGTTTGCAGATGTCTACGTATCGTAGCAACAGATTTCTAATGCTTCTTAAAACGCGATATCGCATCTCATTTCTATGTTTCATGGTAAGATATAACATGATTTGCGAAGTGTCATGTATTCCTCGTCTACACTTCAAATGAATGTAAATGCGGCACTTCCTTGCTAGGAAATAGCGTCTGCAGATGTCTATGTATCGTAGCAATAGTATTCAAATGCTTCTTAAAACGAGATATAGCATCTCATATCTATCTATCATGATAAGATATAATATTCATTGCGAAGTCTTATGCATTCCTCGTCTACGATTCAAATGAATGTAAATGCGACACTTCCTTGCAAGGAAATAGCGTTTGCAGATGTCTACGTATCGTAGCAATAGAGTTCTTATGATTCTTAAAACGCGATATCGCATCTCATTTCCATGATTCATGGTAAGATATAATATGATTTGCGAAGTGATATGTATTCCTCGTCTACACTTCAAATGATTGTAAATTTGTCACTTCCTTGCTAGGAAGTAGCGTCTGCAGATGTCTAGGTATCGTAGCAAAAGATTTCTAATGCTTCTTAAAATGCGATATCGCATCTCATTTCTATGTTTCATGGTAAGATATAATATGATTTGCGAAGTGTTATGTATTCCTCGTCTACACTTCAAGTGAATGTAAATGCGACACTTCCATGCAAGGAAATAGCGTTTGCAGATGTCTACGTATCGTAGCAATGGAGATCTTATGATACTTAAAACGCGATATCGCATCTCATTTCCATGGTTCATGGTAAGATATAATATGATTTGCGAAGTGTTATGTATTCCTCGTCTACACTTCAAATGAATGTAAATGCGACACTTCCTAGCAGGGAAATAGCGTTTGCAGATGTCTACGTATCGTAGCAATAGATTTCTAATGCTTCTTAAGACGCGATATCGCATCTCATTTCTATGTTTCATGGTAAGATATAATATGATTTGCGAAGTGTTATGTATTCCTCGTCTACACGTCAAAGGAATGTGAATGCGACACTTCCTCGCTAGGAAATAGCGTTTGCAGATGTCTACGTATCGTAACAATAGATTTCTAATGCTTCTTAAAACGCGATATCGCATCTCATTTCTATGTTTCATGGTAAGATATAATATGATTTGCGAAGTGTCATGTATTCCTCGTCTACACTTCAAATGAATGTAAATGCGACACTTCCTTGCAAGGAAATAGCGTTTGCAGTTGTGTACGTATCGTAGCAATTGTGTTCTTATGATACTTAAAACGCGATATCGCATCTCATTTCTATGTTTCATGGTAAGATATAATATGATTTGCGAAGTGTCATGTATTCCTCGTCTACGCTTCAAATAAATGTAAATGCGACACTTCCTAGCAGGGAAATAGCGTTTGCAGATGTCTACGTATCGTAGCAATAGATTTCTAATGCTCCTTAAAACGCGATATCGCATCTCATTTCTATGTTTCATGGTAAGATATAATACGATTTGCGAAGTGTTATGTATTCCTCGTCTACACTTCAAAGGAATGTGAATGCGACACTTCCTCGCTAGAAAATAGCGCTTGCAGATGTCTACGTATCGTAGCAATAGAGTTCTTATGATTCTTAAAACGCGATATCGCATCTCATTTCTATGTTTCATGGTAAGATATAATATGATTTGCGAAGTGTTATGTTTTCCTCGTCTACACTTCAAATGAATGTGAATGCGACATTTCCTCGCTAGGAAATAGCGTTTGCAGATGTCTACGTGTCGTAGCAATAGGTTTCTAATGCTTCTTAAAACGCGATATCGCATCTCATTTCTATGTTTCATGGTAAGATATAATATGATTTGCGAAGTGTCATGTATTCCTCGTCTACACTTCAAATGAATGTAAATGCGACACTTCCTAGCAAGGAAATAGCGTTTGCAGATGTCAACGTATCGTAGCAATAGATTTCTAATGCTTCTTAAGACGCGATATAGCATCTCATTTCTATGTTTCATGGTAAGATATAATATGATTTGCGAAGTGTTATGTATTCCTCGTCTACACTTCAAAGGAATGTGAATGCGACACTTCCTCGCTAGGAAATAGCGTTTGCAGATGTCTACGTATCGTAGCAATAGATTTCTAACGCTTCTTAAAACGCGATATCGCAACTCATTTCTATGTTTCATGGTAAGATATAATATGATTTGCGAAGTGTCATGTATTCCTCGTCTACACTTCAAATGAATGTAAATGCGACTCTTCCTTGCGAGGAAATAGCGCTTGCAGATGTCTACGTATCGTAGCAATAGAGTTCTTATGATTCTTAAAACGCGATATCGCATCTCATTTCTATGTTTCATGGTAAGATATAATATGATTTGCGAAGTGTTATGTATTCCTCGTCTACACTTCAAATGAATGTGAATGCGACATTTCCTCGCTAGGAAATAGCGTTTGCAGATGTCTACGTATCGTAGCAACAGATTTCTAATGCTTCTTAAAACGCGATATCGCATCTCATTTCTATGTTTCATGGTAAGATATAACATGATTTGCGAAGTGTCATGTATTCCTCGTCTACACTTCAAATGAAAGTAAATGCGGCACTTCCTTGCTAGGAAATAGCGTCTGCAGATGTCTATGTATCGTAGCAATAGTATTCAAATGCTTCTTAAAACGAGATATAGCATCTCATATCTATCTATCATGATAAGATATAATATTCATTGCGAAGTCTTATGCATTCCTCGTCTACGATTCAAATGAATGTAAATGCGACACTTCCTTGCAAGGAAATAGCGTTTGCAGATGTCTACGTATCGTAGCAATAGAGTTCTTATGATTCTTAAAACGCGATATCGCATCTCATTTCCATGATTCATGGTAAGATATAATATGATTTGCGAAGTGATATGTATTCCTCGTCTACACTTCAAATGATTGTAAATTTGTCACTTCCTTGCTAGGAAGTAGCGTCTGCAGATGTCTAGGTATCGTAGCAAAAGATTTCTAATGCTTCTTAAAATGCGATATCGCATCTCATTTCTATGTTTCATGGTAAGATATAATATGATTTGCGAAGTGTTATGTATTCCTCGTCTACACTTCAAGTGAATGTAAATGCGACACTTCCATGCAAGGAAATAGCGTTTGCAGATGTCTACGTATCGTAGCAATGGAGATCTTATGATACTTAAAACGCGATATCGCATCTCATTTCCATGGTTCATGGTAAGATATAATATGATTTGCGAAGTGTTATGTATTCCTCGTCTACACTTCAAATGAATGTAAATGCGACACTTCCTAGCAGGGAAATAGCGTTTGCAGATGTCTACGTATCGTAGCAATAGATTTCTAATGCTTCTTAAGACGCGATATCGCATCTCATTTCTATGTTTCATGGTAAGATATAATATGATTTGCGAAGTGTTATGTATTCCTCGTCTACACGTCAAAGGAATGTGAATGCGACACTTCCTCGCTAGGAAATAGCGTTTGCAGATGTCTACGTATCGTAACAATAGATTTCTAATGCTTCTTAAAACGCGATATCGCATCTCATTTCTATGTTTCATGGTAAGATATAATATGATTTGCGAAGTGTCATGTATTCCTCGTCTACACTTCAAATGAATGTAAATGCGACACTTCCTTGCAAGGAAATAGCGTTTGCAGTTGTGTACGTATCGTAGCAATAGAGTTCTTATGATACTTAAAACGCGATATCGCATCTCATTTCTATGTTTCATGGTAAGATATAATATGATTTGCGAAGTGTCATGTATTCCTCGTCTACGCTTCAAATAAATGTAAATGCGACACTTCCTAGCAGAGAAATAGCGTTTGCAGATGTCTACGTATCGTAGCAATAGATTTCTAATGCTTCTTAAGACGCGATATCGCATCTCATTTCTATGTTTCATGGTAAGATATAATATGAATTGCGAAGTGTTATGTATTCCTCGTCTACACGTCAAAGGAATGTGAATGCGACACTTCCTCGCTAGGAAATAGCGTTTGCAGATGTCTACGTATCGTAACAATAGATTTCTAATGCTTCTTAAAACGCGATATCGCATCTCATTTCTATGTTTCATGGTAAGATATAATATGATTTGCGAAGTGTCATGTATTCCTCGTCTGCACTTCAAATGAATGTAAATGCGACACTTCCTTGCTAGGAAATAGCGTCTGCAGATGTCTAGGTATCGTAGCAATAGAGTTCAAATGCTTCATAAAACGAGATATTGCATCGCATATCTATGTTTCATGATATGATATAATATTCATTGCGAAGTGTTATGTATTCCTCGTCTACACTTCAAATGAATGTAAATGCGACACTTCCTTGCAAAGAAATAGCGTTTGCAGATGTCTACGTATCGTAGCAATAGATTTCTAATGCTTCTTAAAACGCGATATCGCATCTCATTTCTATGTTTCATGGTAAGATATAATATGATTTGCGAAGTGTCATGTATTCCTCGTCTACACTTCAAATGAATGTAAATGCGACACTTCCTTGCGAGGAAATAGCGTCTGCAGATGTCTACGTATCGTAGCAATAGATTTCTAATGCTCCTTAAAACGCGATATCGCATCTCATTTCTATGTTTCATGGTAAGATATAATACGATTTGCGAAGTGTTATGTATTCCTCGTCTACACTTCAAAGGAATGTGAATGCGACACTTCCTCGCTAGAAAATAGCGCTTGCAGATGTCTACGTATCGTAGCAATAGAGTTCTTATGATTCTTAAAACGCGATATCGCATCTCATTTCTATGTTTCATGGTAAGATATAATATGATTTGCGAAGTGTTATGTTTTCCTCGTCTACACTTCAAATGAATGTGAATGCGACATTTCCTCGCTATCAAATAGCGTTTGCAGATGTCTACGTGTCGTAGCAATAGGTTTCTAATGCTTCTTAAAACGCGATATCGCATCTCATTTCTATGTTTCATGGTAAGATATAATATGATTTGCGAAGTGTCATGTATTCCTCGTCTACACTTCAAATGAATGTAAATGCGACACTTCCTAGCAAGGAAATAGCGTTTGCAGATGTCAACGTATCGTAGCAATAGATTTCTAATGCTTCTTAAGACGCGATATAGCATCTCATTTCTATGTTTCATGGTAAGATATAATATGATTTGCGAAGTGTTATGTATTCCTCGTCTACACTTCAAAGGAATGTGAATGCGACACTTCCTCGCTAGGAAGTAGCGTTTGCAGATGTCTACGTATCGTAGCAATAGATTTCTAACGCTTCTTAAAACGCGATATCGCAACTCATTTCTATGTTTCATGGTAAGATATAATATGATTTGCGAAGTGTCATGTATTCCTCGTCTACACTTCAAATGAATGTAAATGCGACTCTTCCTTGCGAGGAAATAGCGCTTGCAGATGTCTACGTATCGTAGCAATAGAGTTCTTATGATTCTTAAAACGCGATATCGCATCTCATTTCTATGTTTCATGGTAAGATATAATATGATTTGCGAAGTGTTATGTATTCCTCGTCTACACTTCAAATGAATGTGAATGCGACATTTCCTCGCTAGGAAATAGCGTTTGCAGATGTCTACGTATCGTAGCAACAGATTTCTAATGCTTCTTAAAACACGATATCGCATCTCATTTCTATGTTTCATGGTAAGATATAATATGGTTTGCGAAGTGTTATGTATTCCTCGTCTACACTTCAAATGAATGTGAATGCGACATTTCCTCGCTAGGAAATAGCGTTTACAGATGTCTACGTATCGTAGCAATAGTGTTCTTATGATTCTTAAAACGCGATATCGCATCACATTTCTATGTTTTGTAGTAAGATATAATATGATTTGCGAAGTGTTATGTATTCCTCGTCTACACTTCAAATGAATGTGAATACGACACTTCCTCGCTAGGAAATAGAGCTTGCAGATATCTACGTATCGAAGAAATAGAGTTCAAATGCTTCTTAAAACGAGATATTGCATCTCATATCTATGTTTCATGGTAAGATATAATATTCATTGCGAAGTGTTATGCATTCCTCGTATACGATACAAATGAATGTAGATGAGACACTTCCTTGCAAGGAAATAGCGTTTGCAGTTGTCTACGTATCGTAGCAATAGTGTTCTTATGATTCTTAAAACGCGATATCGCATCTCATTTCTATGTTTTATGGTAAGATATAATATGATTTGCGAAGTGTTATGTATTCCTCGTCTACACTTCAAATGAATGTAAATGCGACACTTCCTTGCTAGGAAATAGCGTCTGGAGATGTCTAGGTATCGTAGCGATAGAGTTCTAATGCTTCTTAACACGCGATATCGCAACTCATTTCTATGTTTCATGGTAAGATATAACATGATTTGCGAAGTGTCATGTATTCCTCGTCTACACTTCAAATGAATGTAAATGCGGCACTTCCTTGCTAGGAAATATTGTCTGCAGATGTCTATGTATCGTAGCAATAGAGTTCAAATGCTTCTTAAAGCGAGATATAGCATCTCATATCTATCTTTCATGATAAGATATAATATTCATTGCGAAGTCTTATGCATTCCTCGTCTACGATTCAAATGAATGTAAATGCGCAACTTCCTTGCAAGGAAATAGCGTTTGCAGATGTCTACGTATCGTAGCAATCGAGTTCATATGATTCTTAAAACGCGATGTCGCATCTCATTTCTATGTTTCATGGTAAGATATAATATGATTTGCGAAGTGTTATGTATTCCTTGTCTACACTTCAAATGAATGTAAATGCGACACTTCCTTGCTAGGAAATAGCGTCTGGAGATGTCTAGGTATCGTAGCGATAGAGTTCTAATGCTTCTTAACACGCGATATCGCAACTCATTTCTATGTTTCATGGTAAGATATAACATGATTTGCGAAGTGTCATGTATTCCTCGTCTACACTTCAAATGAATGTAAATGCGGCACTTCCTTGCTAGGAAATATTGTCTGCAGATGTCTATGTATCGTAGCAATAGAGTTCAAATGCTTCTTAAAGCGAGATATAGCATCTCATATCTATCTTTCATGATAAGATATAATATTCATTGCGAAGTCTTATGCATTCCTCGTCTACGATTCAAATGAATGTAAATGCGCAACTTCCTTGCAAGGAAATAGCGTTTGCAGATGTCTACGTATCGTAGCAATCGAGTTCATATGATTCTTAAAACGCGATGTCGCATCTCATTTCTATGTTTCATGGTAAGATATAATATGATTTGCGAAGTGTCATGTATTCCTCGTCTACACTTCAAATGAATGTAAATGCGACACTTCCTTGCAAGGAAATAGCGTTTGCAGTTGTGTACGTATCGTAGCAATAGAGTTCTTATGATACTTAAAACGCGATATCGCATCTCATTTCTATGTTTCATGGTAAGATATAATATGATTTGCGAAGTGTCATGTATTCCTCGTCTACGCTTCAAATAAATGTAAATGCGACACTTCCTAGCAGGGAAATAGCGTTTGCAGATGTCTACGTATCGTAGCAATAGATTTCTAATGCTTCTTAAGACGCGATATCGCATCTCATTTCTATGTTTCATGGTAAGATATAATATGATTTGCGAAGTGTTATGTATTCCTCGTCTACACTTCAAATGAATGTGAATGCGACATTTCCTCGCTAGGAAATAGCGTTTACAGATGTCTACGTATCGTAGCAATAGTGTTCTTATGATTCTTAAAACGCGATATCGCATCTCATTTCTATGTTTTGTAGTAAGATATAATATGATTTGCGAAGTGTTATGTATTCCTCGTCTACACTTCAAATGAATGTGAATACGACACTTCCTCGCTAGGAAATAGAGCTTGCAGATATCTACGTATCGAAGCAATAGAGTTCAAATGCTTCTTAAAACGAGATATTGCATCTCATATCTATGTTTCATGGTAAGATATAATATTCATTGCGAAGTGTTATGCATTCCTCGTATACGATACAAATGAATGTAGATGAGACACTTCCTTGCTAGGAAATAGCGTCTGCAGATGTCTAGGTATCGTAGCAATAGATTTCTAATGCTTCTTAATACGCGATATCGCATCTCATTTCTATGTTTCATGGTAAGATATAATATGATTTGCTATGTGTTATGTATTCCTCGTCTACACTTCAAATGATTGTAAATTTGTCACTTCCTTGCTAGGAAGTAGCGTCTGCAGATGTCTAGGTATCGTAGCAATAGATTTCTAATGCTTCTTAAAACGCGATATCGCATCTCATTTCTATGTTTCATGGTAAGATATAATATGATTTGCGAAGTGTTATGTATTCCTCGTCTACATTTCAAGTGAATGCAAATGCGACACTTCCATGCAAGGAAATAGCGTTTGCAGATGTCTACGTATCGTAGCAATGGAGTTCTTATGATACTTAAAACGCGATATCGCATCTCATTTCTATGGTTCATGGTATGATATAATATGATTTGCGAAGTATCATGTATTCCTCGTCTACACTTCAAAGGAATGTGAATGCGACACTTCCATGCAAGGAAATAGCGTTTGCAGATTTCTACGTATCGTAGCAATAGTGTTCTTATGATTCTTAAAACGCGATATCGCATCTCATTTCTATGTTTCATGGTAAGATATAATATGATTTACGAAGTGTCATGTAATCCTCGTCTACACTTCAAATGAATGTAAATGCGACACTTCTTCGCTAGGAAATAGCGCTTGCAGATGTCTACGTATCGTAGCAATAGAGTTCTTATGATTCTTAAAACGCGATATCGCATCTCATTTCTATGTTTCATGGTAAGATATAATATGATTTGCGAAGTGTTATGTATTCCTCGTATACGATTCAAATGAATGTAAATGCGACACTTCCTTGCAAGGAAATAGCGTTTGCAGGTGTCTACGTATCGTAGCAATGGAGTTCAAATGCTTCTTAAAACGAGATATAGCATCTCATATCTATCTTTCATGATAAGATATAATATTCATTGCGAAGTCTTATGCATTCCTCGTCTACGATTCAAATGAATGTAAATGCGACACTTCCTTGCAAGGAAATAGCGTTTGCAGATGTCTACGTATCGTAGCAATAGAGTTCTTATGATTCTTAAAACGCGATATCGCATCTCATTTCTATGTTTTATGGTAAGATATAATATGATTTGCGAAGTGTTATGTATTCCTCGTCTACACTTCAAATGAATGTAAATGCGACACTTCCTTGCTAGGAAATAGCGTCTGGAGATGTATAGGTATCGTAGCGATAGAGTTCTAATGCTTCTTAACACGCGATATCGCATCTCATTTCTATGTTTCATGGTAAGATATAATATGATTTGCTATGTGTTATGTATTCCTCGTCTACACTTCAAATGATTGTAAATTTGTCACTTCCTTGCTAGGAAGTAGCGTCTGCAGATGTCTAGGTATCGTAGCAATAGATTTCTAATGCTTCTTAAAACGCGATATCGCATCACATTTCTATGTTTCATGGTAAGATATAATATGATTTGCGAAGTGTTATGTATTCCTCGTCTACATTTCAAGTGAATGTAAATGCGACACTTCCATGCAAGGAAATAGCGTTTGCAGATGTCTACGTATCGTAGCAATGGAGCTCTTATGATACTTAAAACGCGATATCGCATCTCATTTCTATGGTTCATGGTATGATATAATATGATTTGCGAAGTATCATGTATTCCTCGTCTACACTTCAAAGGAATGTGAATGCGACACTTCCATGCAAGGAAATAGCGTTTGCAGATGTCTACGTATCGTAGCAATAGTGTTCTTATGATTCTTAAAACGCGATATCGCATCTCATTTCTATGTTTCATGGTAAGATATAATATGATTTACGAAGTGTTATGTATTCCTCGTCTACACTTCAAATGAATGTAAATGCGACATTTCTTTGCTAGGAAATAGCGTCTGCAGATGACTAGGTATCGTAGCAATAGATTTATAATGCTTCTTAAAACGCGATATCGCATCTCATTTCTATGTTTCATGGTAAGATATAATATGATTTGCGAAGTGTCATGTATTCCTCGTCTACACTTCAAATGAATGTAAATGCGACACTTCCTTGCAAGGAAATAGCGTTTGCAGTTGTGTACGTATCGTAGCAATAGAGTTCTTATGATACTTAAAACGCGATATCGCATCTCATTTCTATGTTTCATGGTAAGATATAATATGATTTGCGAAGTGTCATGTATTCCTCGTCTACGCTTCAAATAAATGTAAATGCGACACTTCCTAGCAGGGAAATAGCGTTTGCAGATGTCTACGTATCGTAGCAATAGATTTCTAATGCTTCTTAAGACGCGATATCGCATCTCATTTCTATGTTTCATGGTAAGATATAATATGATTTGCGAAGTGTTATGTATTCCTCGTCTACACGTCAAAGGAATGTGAATGCGACACTTCCTCGCTAGGAAATAGCGTTTGCAGATGTCTACGTATCGTAACAATAGATTTCTAATGCTTCTTAAAACGCGATATCGCATCTCATTTCTATGTTTCATGGTAAGATATAATATGATTTGCGAAGTGTCATGTATTCCTCGTCTGCACTTCAAATGAATGTAAATGCGACACTTCCTTGCTAGGAAATAGCGTCTGCAGATGTCTAGGTATCGTAGCAATAGAGTTCAAATGCTTCATAAAACGAGATATTGCATCTCATACCTATGTTTCATGATAAGATATAATATTCATTGCGAAGTGTTATGTATTCCTCGTCTACACTTCAAATGAATGTAAATGCGACACTTCCTTGCAAAGAAATAGCGTTTGCAGATGTCTACGTATCGTAGCAATAGATTTCTAATGCTTCTTAAAACGCGATATCGCATCTCATTTCTATGTTTCATGGTAAGATATAATACGATTTGCGAAGTGTTATGTATTCCTCGTCTACACTTCAAAGGAATGTGAATGCGACACTTCCTCGCTAGAAAATAGCGCTTGCAGATGTCTACGTATCGTAGCAATAGAGTTCTTATGATTCTTAAAACGCGATATCGCATCTCATTTCTATGTTTCATGGTAAGATATAATATGATTTGCGAAGTGTTATGTTTTCCTCGTCTACACTTCAAATGAATGTGAATGCGACATTTCCTCGCTAGGAAATAGCGTTTGCAGATGTCTACGTGTCGTAGCAATAGGTTTCTAATGCTTCTTAAAACGCGATATCGCATCTCATTTCTATGTTTCATGGTAAGATATTATATGATTTGCGAAGTGTCATGTATTCCTCGTCTACACTTCAAATGAATGAAAATGCGACACTTCCTAGCAAGGAAATAGCGTTTGCAGATGTCAACGTATCGTAGCAATAGATTTCTAATGCTTCTTAAGACGCGATATAGCATCTCATTTCTATGTTTCATGGTAAGATATAATATGATTTGCGAAGTGTTATGTATTCCTCGTCTACACTTCAAAGGAATGTGAATGCGACACTTCCTCGCTAGGAAATAGCGTTTGCAGATGTCTACGTATCGTAGCAATAGATTTCTAACGCTTCTTAAAACGCGATATCGCAACTCATTTCTATGTTTCATGGTAAGATATAATATGATTTGCGAAGTGTCATGTATTCCTCGTCTACACTTCAAATGAATGTAAATGCGACTCTTCCTTGCGAGGAAATAGCGCTTGCAGATGTCTACGTATCGCAGCAATAGAGTTCTTATGATTCTTAAAACGCGATATCGCATCTCATTTCTATGTTTCATGGTAAGATATAATATGATTTGCGAAGTGTTATGTATTCCTCGTCTACACTTCAAATGAATGTGAATGCGACATTTCCTCGCTAGGAAATAGCGTTTGCAGATGTCTACGTATCGTAGCAACAGATTTCTAATGCTTCTTAAAACGCGATATCGCATCTCATTTCTATGTTTCATGGTAAGATATAATATGGTTTGCGAAGTGTTATGTATTCCTCGTCTACACTTCAAATGAATGTGAATGCGACATTTCCTCGCTAGGAAATAGCGTTTACAGATGTCTACGTATCGTAGCAATAGTGTTCTTATGATTCTTAAAACGCGATATCGCATCTCATTTCTATGTTTTGTAGTAAGATATAATATGATTTGCGAAGTGTTATGTATTCCTCGTCTACACTTCAAATGAATGTGAATACGACACTTCCTCGCTAGGAAATAGAGCTTGCAGATATCTACGTATCGAAGCAATAGAGTTCAAATGCTTCTTAAAACGAGATATTGCATCTCATATCTATGTTTCATGGTAAGATATAATATTCATTGCGAAGTGTTATGCATTCCTCGTATACGATACAAATGAATGTAGATGAGACACTTCCTTGCAAGGAAATAGCGTTTGCAGTTGTCTACGTATCGTAGCAATAGTGTTCTTATGATTCTTAAAACGCGATATCGCATCTCATTTCTATGTTTTATGGTAAGATATAATATGATTTGCGAAGTGTTATGTATTCCTCGTCTACACTTCAAATGAATGTAAATGCGACACTTCCCTGCTAGGAAATAGCGTCTGGAGATGTCTAGGTATCGTAGCGATAGAGTTCTAATGCTTCTTAACACGCGATATCGCAACTCATTTCTATGTTTCATGGTAAGATATAACATGATTTGCGAAGTGTCATGTATTCCTCGTCTACACTTCAAATGAATGTAAATGCGGCACTTCCTTGCTAGGAAATATTGTCTGCAGATGTCTATGTATCGTAGCAATAGAGTTCAAATGCTTCTTAAAGCGAGATATAGCATCTCATATCTATCTTTCATGATAAGATATAATATTCATTGCGAAGTCTTATGCATTCCTCGTCTACGATTCAAATGAATGTAAATGCGCAACTTCCTTGCAAGGAAATAGCGTTTGCAGATGTCTACGTATCGTAGCAATCGAGTTCATATGATTCTTAAAACGCGATGTCGCATCTCATTTCTATGTTTCATGGAAAGATATAATATGATTTGCGAAGTGATATGTATTCCTCGACTACACTTCAAATGAATGTGAATGCGACACTTCCTCGCTAGGAAATAGCGTTTGCAGATGTCTACGTATCGTAGCAATAGATTTCTAATGCTTCTTAAAACGCGATATCGCATCTCATTTCTATGTTTCATGGTAAGATATAATATGATTTGCGAAGTGTTATGTATTCCTCGTCTACACTTCAAATGAATGTGAATGCGACATTTCCTCGCTAGGAAATAGCGTTTGCAGATGTCTACGTATCGTAGCAACAGATTTCTAATGCTTCTTAAAACGCGATATCGCATCTCATTTCTATGTTTCATGGTAAGATATAATATGGTTTGCGAAGTGTTATGTATTCCTCGTCTACACTTCAAATGAATGTGAATGCGACATTTCCTCGCTAGGAAATAGCGTTTACAGATGTCTACGTATCGTAGCAATAGTGTTCTTATGATTCTTAAAACGCGATATCGCATCTCATTTCTATGTTTTGTAGTAAGATATAATATGATTTGCGAAGTGTTATGTATTCCTCGTCTACACTTCAAATGAATGTGAATACGACACTTCCTCGCTAGGAAATAGAGCTTGCAGATATCTACGTATCGAAGCAATAGAGTTCAAATGCTTCTTAAAACGAGATATTGCATCTCATATCTATGTTTCATGGTAAGATATAATATTCATTGCGAAGTGTTATGCATTCCTCGTATACGATACAAATGAATGTAGATGAGACACTTCCTTGCAAGGAAATAGCGTTTGCAGTTGTCTACGTATCGTAGCAATAGTGTTCTTATGATTCTTAAAACGCGATATCGCATCTCATTTCTATGTTTTATGGTAAGATATAATATGATTTGCGAAGTGTTATGTATTCCTCGTCTACACTTCAAATGAATGTAAATGCGACACTTCCCTGCTAGGAAATAGCGTCTGGAGATGTCTAGGTATCGTAGCGATAGAGTTCTAATGCTTCTTAACACGCGATATCGCAACTCATTTCTATGTTTCATGGTAAGATATAACATGATTTGCGAAGTGTCATGTATTCCTCGTCTACACTTCAAATGAATGTAAATGCGGCACTTCCTTGCTAGGAAATATTGTCTGCAGATGTCTATGTATCGTAGCAATAGAGTTCAAATGCTTCTTAAAGCGAGATATAGCATCTCATATCTATCTTTCATGATAAGATATAATATTCATTGCGAAGTGTTATGTATTCCTCGTCTACATTTCAAGTGAATGCAAATGCGACACTTCCATGCAAGGAAATAGCATTTGCAGATGTCTACGTATCGTAGCAATGGAGTTCTTATGATACTTAAAACGCGATATCGCATCTCATTTCTATGGTTCATGGTATGATATAATATGATTTGCGAAGTATCATGTATTCCTCGTCTACACTTCAAAGGAATGTGAATGCGACACTTCCATGCAAGGAAATAGCGTTTGCAGATTTCTACGTATCGTAGCAATAGTGTTCTTATGATTCTTAAAACGCGATATCGCATCTCATTTCTATGTTTCATGGTAAGATATAATATGATTTATGAAGTGTCATGTAATCCTCGTCTACACTTCAAATGAATGTAAATGCGACACTTCTTCGCTAGGAAATAGCGCTTGCAGATGTCTACGTATCGTAGCAATAGAGTTCTTATGATTCTTAAAACGAGATATAGCATCTCATTTCTATGGTTCATGGTATGATATAATATGATTTGCGAAGTATCATGTATTCCTCGTCTACACTTCAAAGGAATGTGAATGCGACACTTCCATGCAAGGAAATAGCGTTTGCAGATTTCTACGTATCGTAGCAATAGTGTTCTTATGATTCTTAAAACGCGATATCGCATCTCATTTCTATGTTTCATGGTAAGATATAATATGATTTACGAAGTGTCATGTAATCCTCGTCTACACTTCAAATGAATGTAAATGCGACACTTCTTCGCTAGGAAATAGCGCTTGCAGATGTCTACGTATCGTAGCAATAGAGTTCTTATGATTCTTAAAACGAGATATAGCATCTCATATCTATCTTTCATGATAAGATATAATATTCATTGCGAAGTCTTATGCATTCCTCGTCTACGATTCAAATGAATGTAAATGCGACACTTCCTTGCAAGGAAATAGCGTTTGCAGATGTCTACGTATCGTAGCAATAGAGTTCTTATGATTCTTAAAACGCGATATCGCATCTCATTTCTATGTTTTATGGTAAGATATAATATGATTTGCGAAGTGTTATGTATTCCTCGTCTACACTTCAAATGAATGTAAATGCGACACTTCCTTGCTAGGAAATAGCGTCTGGAGATGTATAGGTATCGTAGCGATAGAGTTCTAATGCTTCTTAACACGCGATATCGCATCTCATTTCTATGTTTCATGGTAAGATATAATATGATTTGCTATGTGTTATGTATTCCTCGTCTACACTTCAAATGATTGTAAATTTGTCACTTCCTTGCTAGGAAGTAGCGTCTGCAGATGTCTAGGTATCGTAGCAATAGATTTCTAATGCTTCTTAAAACGCGATATCGCATCACATTTCTATGTTTCATGGTAAGATATAATATGATTTGCGAAGTGTTATGTATTCCTCGTCTACATTTCAAGTGAATGTAAATGCGACACTTCCATGCAAGGAAATAGCGTTTGCAGATGTCTACGTATCGTAGCAATGGAGCTCTTATGATACTTAAAACGCGATATCGCATCTCATTTCTATGGTTCATGGTATGATATAATATGATTTGCGAAGTATCATGTATTCCTCGTCTACACTTCAAAGGAATGTGAATGCGACACTTCCATGCAAGGAAATAGCGTTTGCAGATGTCTACGTATCGTAGCAATAGGGTTTTATGATTCTTAAAACGCGATATCGCATCTCATTTCTATGTTTCATGGTAAGATATAATATGATTTACGAAGTGTTATGTATTCCTCGTCTACACTTCAAATGAATGTAAATGCGACATTTCTTTGCTAGGAAATAGCGTCTGCAGATGACTAGGTATCGTAGCAATAGATTTATGATGCTTCTTAAAACGCGATATCGCATCTCATTTCTATGTTTCATGGTAAGATATAATATGATTTGCGAAGTGTCATGTATTCCTCGTCTACACTTCAAATGAATGTAAATGCGGCACTTCCTTGCTAGGAAATAGCGTCTGCAGATGTCTATGTATCGTAGCAATAGAGTTCAAATGCTTCATAAAACGAGATATAGCATCTCATATCTATCTTTCATGATAAGATATAATATTCATTGCGAAGTCTTATGCATTCCTCGTCTACGATTCAAATGAATGTAAATGCGACACTTCCTTGCAAGGAAATTGCGTTTGCAGATGTCTACGTATCGTAGCAACAGGGTTCTTATGATTCTTAAAACGCGATATCGCATCTCATATCTATGTTTCATGGTAAGATATAATATGACTTGCGAAGTGTTATGCATTCCTCGTATACGATTCAAATGAATGTAGATGAGACACTTCCTTGCAAGGAAATAGCGTTTGCAGTTGTCTACGTATCGTAGCAATAGAGTTCTTATGATTCTTAAAACCCGAAATCGCATCTCAGTTCTATGTTTCATGCTAAGATATAATATGATTTGCGAAGTGTTATGTATTCCTCGTCTACACTTCAAATGAATGTGAATGCGACACTTCCTCGCTAGGAAATAGCGTTTGCAGATGTCTACGTATCGTAGCAATAGAGTTCTTATGATTCTTAAAACGCGATATCGCATCTCATTTCTATGTTTTATGTTAAGATATAATATGATTTGCGAAGTGTTATGTATTCCTCGTCTACACTTCAAATGAATGTAAATGCGACACTCCCTTGCTAGGAAATAGCGTTTGCAGATGTCTAGGTATCGTAGCGATAGAGTTCTAATGCTTCTTAAAACGCGATATCGCATCTCATTTCTATGTTTCATGGTAAGATATAATATGATTTGCGAAGTGTTATGTATTCCTCGTCTACACTTCAAATGAATGTAAATGCGACACTTCCCTGCAAAGAAATAGCGTTTGCAGATGTCTACGTATCGTAGCACTAGATTTCTAATGCTTCTTAAAACGCGATATCGCATCACATTTCTATGTTTCATGGTAAGATATAATATGATTTGCGAAGTGTCATGTATTCCTCGTCTACACTTCAAATGAATGTAAATGCGACACTTGCTAGCAAGGAAATAGCGTTTGCAGATGTCTACGTATCGTAGCAATAGATTTCTTATGCTTCTTAAGACGCGATATCGCATCTCATTTCTATGTTTCATGGTAAGATATAATATGATTTGCGAAGTGTTATGTATTCCTCGTCTACACTTCAAATGAATGTGAATGCGACATTTCCTCGCTAGGAAATAGCGTTTGCAGATGTCTACGTATCGTAGCAATAGTGTTCTTATGATTCTTAAAACGCGATATCGCATCTCATTTCTATGTTTTATGGTAAGATATAATATGATTTGCGAAGTGTTATGTATTCCTCGTCTACACTTCAAATGAATGTAAATGCGACACTTCCTTGCTAGGAAATAGCGTCTGGAGATGTCTAGGTATCGTAGCGATAGAGTTCTAATGCTTCTTAAAACGCGATATCGCATCTCATTTCTATGTTTCATGGTAAGATATAACATGATTTGCGAAGTGTCATGTATTCCTCGTCTACACTTCAAATGAATGTAAATGCGGCACTTCCTTGCTAGGAAATAGCGTCTGCAGATGTCTATGTATCGTAGCAATAGAATTCAAATGCTTCTTAAAACGAGATATAGCATCTCATATCTATCTATCATGATAAGATATAATATTCATTGCGAAGTCTTATGCATTCCTCGTCTACGATTCAAATGAATGTAAATGCGACACTTCCTTGCAAGGAAATAGCGTTTGCAGATGTCTACGTATCGTAGCAATAGAGTTCTTATGATTCTTAAAACGCGATATCGCATCTCATTTCTATGATTCATGGTAAGATATAATATGATTTGCGAAGTGATATGTATTCCTCGTCTACACTTCAAATGATTGTAAATTTGTCACTTCCTTGCTAGGAAGTAGCGTCTGCAGATGTCTAGGTATCGTAGCAATAGATTTCTAATGCTTCTTAAAATGCGATATCGCATCTCATTTCTATGTTTCATGGTAAGATATAATATGATTTGCGAAGTGTTATGTATTCCTCGTCTACACTTCAAGTGAATGTAAATGCGACACTTCCATGCAAGGAAATAGCGTTTGCAGATGTCTACGTATCGTAGCAATGGAGTTCTTATGATACTTAAAACGCGATATCGCATCTCATTTCCATGGTTCATGGTAAGATATAATATGATTTGCGAAGTGTTATGTATTCCTCGTCTACACTTCAAATGAATGTAAATGCGACACTTCCTAGCAGGGAAATAGCGTTTGCAGATGTCTACGTATCGTAGCAATAGATTTCTAATGCTTCTTAAGACGCGATATCGCATCTCATTTCTATGTTTCATGGTAAGATATAATATGATTTGCGAAGTGTTATGTATTCCTCGTCTACACGTCAAAGGAATGTGAATGCGACACTTCCTCGCTAGGAAATAGCGTTTGCAGATGTCTACGTATCGTAACAATAGATTTCTAATGCTTCTTAAAACGCGATATCGCATCTCATTTCTATGTTTCATGGTAAGATATAATATGATTTGCGATGTGTCATGTATTCCTCGTCTGCACTTCAAATGAATGTAAATGCGACACTTCCTTGCTAGGAAATAGCGTCTGCAGATGTCTAGGTATCGTAGCAATAGAGTTCAAATGCTTCATAAAACGAGATATTGCATCTCATATCTATGTTTCATGATAAGATATAATATTCATTGCGAAGTGTTATGTATTCCTCGTCTACACTTCAAATGAATGTAAATGCGACACGTCCTTGCAAAGAAATAGCGTTTGCAGATGTCTACGTATCGCAGCAATAGATTTCTAATGCTTCTTAAAACGCGATATCGCATCTCATTTCTATGTTTCATGGTAAGATATAATATGATTTGCGAAGTGTCATGTATTCCTCGTCTACGCTTCAAATAAATGTAAATGCGACACTTCCTAGCAGGGAAATAGCGTTTGCAGATGTCTACGTATCGTAGCAATAGATTTCTAATGCTTCTTAAGACGCGATATCGCATCTCATTTCTATGTTTCATGGTAAGATATAATATGATTTGCGAAGTGTTATGTATTCCTCGTCTACACGTCAAAGGAATGTGAATGCGACACTTCCTCGCTAGGAAATAGCGTTTGCAGATGTCTACGTATCGTAAAAATAGATTTCTAATGCTTCTTAAAACGCGATATCGCATCTCATTTCTATGTTTCATGGTAAGATATAATATGATTTGCGAAGTGTCATGTATTCCTCGTCTGCACTTCAAATGAATGTAAATGCGACACTTCCTTGCTAGGAAATAGCGTCTGCAGATGTCTAGGTATCGTAGCAATAGAGTTCAAATGCTTCATAAAACGAGATATTGCATCTCATATCTATGTTTCATGATAAGATATAATATTCATTGCGAAGTGTTATGTATTCCTCGTCTACACTTCAAATGAATGTAAATGCGACACTTCCTTGCAAAGAAATAGCGTTTGCAGATGTCTACGTATCGTAGCAATAGATTTCTAATGCTTCTTAAAACGCGACATCGCATCTCATTTCTATGTTTCATGGTAAGATATAATATGATTTGCGAAGTGTCATGTATTCCTCGTCTACACTTCAAATGAATGTAAATGCGACACTTCCTTGCGAGGAAATTGCGTCTGCAGATGTCTACGTATCGTAGCAATAGATTTCTAATGCTCCTTAAAACGCGATATCGCATCTCATTTCTATGTTTCATGGTAAGATATAATACGATTTGCGAAGTGTTATGTATTCCTCGTCTACACTTCAAAGGAATGTGAATGCGACACTTCCTCGCTAGGAAATAGCGCTTGCAGATGTCTACGTATCGTAGCAATAGAGTTGCTATGATTCTTAAAACGCGATATCGCATCTCATTTCTATGTTTCATGGTAAGATATAATATGATTTGCGAAGTGTTATGTATTCCTCGTCTACACTTCAAATGAATGTAAATGCGACACTTCCTCGCTAGGAAATAGCGTTTGCAGATGTCTACGTATCGTAGCAATAGATTTCTAACGCTTCTTAAAACGCGATATCGCAACTCATTTCTATGTTTCATGGTAAGATATAATATGATTTGCGAAGTGTCATGTATTCCTCGTCTACACTTCAAATGAATGTAAATGCGACTCTTCCTTGCGAGGAAATAGCGCTTGCAGATGTCTACGTATCGTAGCAATAGAGTTCTTATGATTCTTAAAACGCGATATCCCATCTCATTTCTATGTTTCATGGTAAGATATAATATGATTTGCGAAGTGTTATGTATTCCTCGCCTACACTTCAAATGAATGTGAATGCGACATTTCCTCGCTAGGAAATAGCGTTTGCAGATGTCTACGTATCGTAGCAACAGATTTATAATGCTTCTTAAAACGCGATATCGCATCTCATTTCTATGTTTCATGGTAAGATATAATATCATTTGCGAAGTGTCATGTATTCCTCGTCTACACTTCAAATGAATGTGAATGCGACATTTCCTCGCTAGGAAATAGCGTTTACAGATATCTACGTATCGTAGCAATAGTGTTCTTATGATTCTTAAAACGCGATATCGCATCTCATTTCTATGTTTTGTGGTAAGATATAATATGATTTGCGAAGTGTTATGTATTCCTCGTCTACACTTCAAATGAATGTGAATACGACACTTCCTCGCTAGGAAATAGAGCTTGCAGATATCTACGTATCGAAGCAATAGAGTTCAAATGCTTCTTAAAACGAGATATTGCATCTCATATCTATGTTTCATGGTAAGATATAATATTCATTGCGAAGTGTTATGCATTCCTCGTAGACGATACAAATGAATGTAGATGAGACACTTCCTTGCAAGGAAATAGCGTTTGCAGTTGTCTACGTATCGTAGCAATAGAGTTCTTATGATTATTAAAACCCGAAATCGCATCTCAGTTCTATGTTTCATGGTAAGATATAATATGATTTGCGATGTGTTATGTATTCCTCGTCTACACTTCAAATGAATGTGAATGCGACATTTCCTCGCTAGGAAATAGCGTTTGCAGATGTCTACGTATCGTAGCAATAGTGTTCTTATGATTCTTAAAACGCGATATCGCATCTCATTTCTATGTTTTATGGTAAGATATAATATGATTTGCGAAGTGTTATGTATTCCTCGTCTACACTTCAAATGAATGTAAATGCGACACTTCCTTGCTAGGAAATAGCGTCTGGAGATGTCCAGGTATCGTAGCGATAGAGTTCTAATGCTTCTTAACACGCGATATCGCAACTCATTTCTATGTTTCATGGTAAGATATAACATGATTTGCGAAGTGTCATGTATTCCTCGTCTACACTTCAAATGAATGTAAATGCGGCACTTCCTTGCTAGGAAATATTGTCTGCAGATGTCTATGTATCGTAGCAATAGAGTTCAAATGCTTCTTAAAACGAGATATAGCATCTCATATCTATCTTTCATGATAAGATATAATATTCATTGCGAAGTCTTATGCATTCCTCGTCTACGATTCAAATGAATGTAAATGCGCAACTTCCTTGCAAGGAAATAGCGTTTGCAGATGTCTACGTATCGTAGCAATAGAGTTCTTATGATTCTTAAAACGCGATGTCGCATCTCATTTCTATGTTTCATGGTAAGATATAATATGATTTGCGAAGTGATATGTATTCCTCGTCTACACTTCAAATGAATGTGAATGCGACACTTCCTCGCTAGGAAATAGCGTTTGCAGATGTCTACGTATCGTAGCAATAGATTTCTAATGCTTCTTAAAACGCGATATCGCATCTCATTTCTATGTTTCATGGTAAGATATAATTTGATTTGCGAAGTGTTATATATTCCTCGTCTACACTTCAAATGAATGTAAATGCGACACTTCCTTGCTAGGAAATAGCGTCTGCAGATGACTAGGTATCGTAGCAATAGATTTCTAATGCTTCTTAATACGCGATATCGCATCTCATTTCTATGTTTCATGGTAAGATATAATATGATTTGCTATGTGTTATGTATTCCTAGTCTACACTTCAAATGGTTGTAAATTTGTCACTTCCTTGCTAGGAAGTAGCGTCTGCAGATGTCTAGGTATCGTAGCAATAGATTTCTAATGCTTCTTAAAACGCGATATCGCATCTCATTTCTATGTTTCATGGTAAGATATAATATGATTTGCGAAGTGTTATGTATTCCTCGTCTACATTTCAAGTGAATGTAAATGCGACACTTCCATGCAAGGAAATAGCGTTTGCAGATGTCTACGTATCGTAGTAATGGAGTTCTTATGATACTTAAAACGCGATATCGCATCTCATTTCTATGGTTCATGGTATGATATAATATGATTTGCGAAGTATCATGTATTCCTCGTCTACACTTCAAAGGAATGTGAATGCGACACTTCCATGCAAGGAAATAGCGTTTGCAGATGTCTACGTATCGTAGCAATAGTGTTCTTATGATTCTTAAAACGCGATATCGCATCTCATTTCTATGTTTCATGGTAAGATATAATATGATTTGCGAAGTGTCATGTATTCCTCGTCTACACTTCAAATGAATGTAAATGCGGCACTTCCTTGCTAGGAAATAGCGTCTGCAGATGTCTATGTATCGTAGCAATAGATTTCTAATGCTCCTTAAAACGCGATATCGCATCTCATTTCTATGTTTCATGGTAAGATATAATACGATTTGCGAAGTGTTATGTATTCCTCGTCTACACTTCAAAGGAATGTGAATGCGACACATCCTCGCTAGGAAATAGCGCTTGCAGATGTCTACGTATCGTAGCAATAGAGTTCTTATGATTCTTAAAACGCGATATCGCATCTCATTTCTATGTTTCATGGTAAGATATAATATGATTTGCGAAGTGTTATGTATTCCTCGTCTACACTTCAAATGAATGTGAATGCGACATTTCCTCGCTAGGAAATAGCGTTTGCAGATGTCTACGTGTCGTAGCAATAGGTTTCTAATGCTTCTTAAAACGCGATATCGCATCTCATTTCTATGTTTCATGGTAAGATATAATATGATTTGCGAAGTGTCATGTATTCCTCGTCTACACTTCAAATGAATGTAAATGCGGCACTTCCTTGCTAGGAAATAGCGTTTGCAGATGTCAACGTATCGTAGCAATAGATTTCTAATGCTTCTTAAGACGCGATATAGCATCTCATTTCTATGTTTCATGGTAAGATAAAATATGATTTGCGAAGTGTTATGTATTCCTCGTCTACACTTCAAAGGAATGTGAATGCGACACTTCCTCGCTAGGAAATAGCGTTTGCAGATGTCTACGTATCGTAGCAATAGATTTCTAACGCTTCTTAAAACGCGATATCGCAAGTCATTTCTATGTTTCATGGTAAGATATAATATGATTTGCGAAGTGTCATGTATTCCTCGTCTACACTTCAAATGAATGTAAATGCGACTCTTCCTTGCGAGGAAATAGCGCTTGCAGATGTCTACGTATCGTAGCAATAGAGTTCTTATGATTCTTAAAACGCGATATCGCATCTCATTTCTATGTTTCATGGTAAGATTTAATATGATTTGCGAAGTGTTATGTATTCCTCGTCTACACTTCAAATGAATGTGAATGCGACGTTTCCTCGCTAGGAAATAGCGTTTGCAGATGTCTACGTATCGTAGCAACAGATTTCTAATGCTTCTTAAAACGCGATATCGCATCTCATTTCTATGTTTCATGGTAAGATATAATATGGTTTGCGAAGTGTTATGTATTCCTCGTCTACACTTCAAATGAATGTGAATGCGACATTTCCTCGCTAGGAAATAGCGTTTACAGATGTCTACGTATCGTAGCAATAGTGTTCTTATGATTCTTAAAACGCGATATCGCATCTCATTTCTATGTTTTGTGGTAAGATATAATATGATTTGCGAAGTGTTATGTATTCCTCGTCTACACTTCAAATGAATGTGAATGCGACACTTCCTCGCTAGGAAATAGAGCTTGCAGATATCTACGTATCGAAGCAATAGAGTTCAAATGCTTCTTAAAACGAGATATTGCATCTCATATCTATGTTTCATCGTAAGATATAATATTCATTGCGAAGTGTTATGCATTTCTCGTATACGATACAAATGAATGTAGATGAGACACTTCCTTGCAAGGAAATAGCGTTTGCAGTTGTCCACGTATCGTAGCAATAGAGTTCTTATGATTATTAAAACCCGAAATCGCATCTCAGTTCTATGTTTCATGGTAAGATATAATATGATTTGCGAAGTGTTATGTATTCCTCGTCTACACTTCAAATGAATGTGAATGCGACATTTCCTCGCTAGGAAATAGCGTTTGCAGATGTCTACGTATCGTAGCAATAGTGTTCTTATGATTCTTAAAACGCGATATCGCATCTTATTTCTATGTTTTATGGTAAGATATAATATGATTTGCGAAGTGTTATGTATTCCTCGTCTACACTTCAAATGAATGTAAATGCGACACTTCCTTGCTAGGAAATAGCGTCTGGAGATGTCCAGGTATCGTAGCGATAGAGTTCTAATGCTTCTTAACACGCGATATCGCAACTCATTTCTATGTTTCATGGTAAGATATAACATGATTTGCGAAGTGTCATGTATTCCTCGTCTACACTTCAAATGAATGTAAATGCGGCACTTCCTTGCTAGGAAATATTGTCTGCAGATGTCTATGTATCGTAGCAATAGAGTTCAAATGCTTCTTAAAACGAGATATAGCATCTCATATCTATCTTTCATGATAAGATATAATATACATTGCGAAGTCTTATGCATTCCTCGTCTACGATTCAAATGAATGTAAATGCGCAACTTCCTTGCAAGGAAATAGCGTTTGCAGATGTCTACGTATCGTAGCAATAGAGTTCTTATGATTCTTAAAACGCGATGTCGCATCTCATTTCTATGTTTCATGGTAAGATATAATATGATTTGCGAAGTGATATGCATTCCTCGTCTACACTTCAAATGAATGTGAATGCGACACTTCCTCGCTAGGAAATAGCGTTTGCAGATGTCTACGTATCGTAGCAATAGATTTCTAATGCTTCTTAAAACGCGATATCGCATCTCATTTCTATGTTTCATGGTAAGATATAATATGATTTGCGAAGTGTTATATATTCCTCGTCTACACTTCAAATGAATGTAAATGCGACACTTCCTTGCTAGGAAATAGCGTCTGCAGATGTCTAGGAATCGTAGCAATAGATTTCTAATGCTTCTTAATACGCGATATCGCATCTCATTTCTATGTTTCATGGTAAGATATAATATGATTTGCTATGTGTTATGTATTCCTCGTCTACACTTCAAATGATTGTAAATTTGTCACTTCCTTGCTAGGAAGTAGCGTCTGCAGATGTCTAGGTATCGTAGCAACAGATTTCTAATGCTTCTTAAAACGCGATATCGCATCTCATTTCTATGTTTCATGGTAAGATATAATATGATTTGCGAAGTGTTATGTATTCCTCGTCTACATTTCAAGTGAATGTAAATGCGACACTTCCATGCAAGGAAATAGCGTTTGCAGATGTCTACGTATCGTAGCAATGGAGTTCTTATGATACTTAAAACGCGATATCGCATCTCATTTCTATGGTTCATGGTATGATATAATATGATTTGCGAAGTATCATGTATTCCTCGTCTACACTTCAAAGGAATGTGAATGCGACACTTCCATGCAAGGAAATAGCGTTTGCAGATGTCTACGTATCGTAGCAATAGTGTTCTTATGATTCTTAAAACGCGATATCGCATCTCATTTCTATGTTTCATGGTAAGATATAATATGATTTACAAAGTGTTATGTATTCCTCGTCTACACTTCAAATGAATGTAAATGCGACATTTCTTTGCTAGGAAATAGCGTCTGCAGATGACTAGGTATCGTAGCAATAGATTTATAATGCTTCTTAAAACGCGATATCGCATCTCATTTCTATGTTTCATGGTAAGATATAATATGATTTGCGAAGTGTTATGTATTCCTCGTCTACACTTCAAATGAATGTGAATGCGACATTTCCTCGCTAGGAAATAGCGTTTGCAGATGTCTACGTATCGTAGCAACAGATTTCTAATGCTTCTTAGAACGCGATATCGCATCTCATTTCTATGTTTCATGGTAAGATATAATATGGTTTGCGAAGTGTTATGTATTCCTCGTCTACACTTCAAATGAATGTGAATGCGACATTTCCTCGCTAGGAAATAGCGTTTACAGATGTCTACGTATCGTAGCAATAGTGTTCTTATGATTCTTAAAACGCGATATCGCATCTCATTTCTATGTTTTGTGGTAAGATATAATATGATTTGCGAAGTGTTATGTATTCCTCGTCTACACTTCAAATGAATGTGAATACGACACTTCCTCGCTAGGAAATAGAGCTTGCAGATATCTACGTATCGAAGCAATAGAGTTCAAATGCTTCTTAAAACGAGATATTGCATCTCATATCTATGTTTCATGGTAAGATATAATATTCATTGCGAAGTGTTATGCATTCCTCGTATACGATACAAATGAATGTAGATGAGACACTTCCTTGCAAGGAAATAGCGTTTGCAGTTGTCTACGTATCGTAGCAATAGAGTTCTTATGATTATTAAAACCCGAAATCGCATCTCAGTTCTATGTTTCATGGTAAGATATAATATGATTTGCGAAGTGTTATGTATTCCTCGTCTACACTTCAAATGAATGTGAATGCGACATTTCCTCGCTAGGAAATAGCGTTTGCAGATGTCTACGTATCGTAGCAATAGTGTTCTTATGATTCTTAAAACGCGATATCGCATCTCATTTCTATGTTTTATGGTAAGATGTAATATGATTTGCGAAGTGTTATGTATTCCTCGTCTACACTTCAAATGAATGTAAATACGACACTTCCTTGCTAGGAAATAGCGTCTGGAGATGTCCAGGTATCGTAGCGATAGAGTTCTAATGCTTCTTAACACGCGATATCGCAACTCATTTCTATGTTTCATGGTAAGATATAACATGATTTGCGAAGTGTCATGTATTCCTCGTCTACACTTCAAATGAATGTAAATGCGGCACTTCCTTGCTAGGAAATATTGTCTGCAGATGTCTATGTATCGTAGCAATAGAATTCAAATGCTTCTTAAAACGAGATATAGCATCTCATATCTATCTTTCATGATAAGATATAATATTCATTGCGAAGTCTTATGCATTCCTCGTCTACGATTCAAATGAATGTAAATGCGCAACTTCCTTGCAAGGAAATAGCGTTTGCAGATGTCTACGTATCGTAGCAATAGAGTTCTTATGATTCTTAAAACGCGATGTCGCATCTCATTTCTATGTTTCATGGTAAGATATAATATGATTTGCGAAGTGATATGTATTCCTCGTCTACACTTCAAATGAATGTGAATGCGACACTTCCTCGCTAGGAAATAGCGTTTGCAGATGTCTACGTATCGTAGCAATAGATTTCTAATGCTTCTTAAAACGCGATATCGCATCTCATTTCTATGTTTCATGGTAAGATATAATATGATTTGCGAAGTGTTATATATTCCTCGTCTACACTTCAAATGAATGTAAATGCGACACTTCCTTGCTAGGAAACAGCGTCTGCAGATGTCTAGGTATCGTAGCAATAGATTTCTAATGCTTCTTAATACGCGATATCGCATCTCATTTCTATGTTTCATGGTAAGATATAATATGATTTGCTATGTGTTATGTATTCCTCGTCTACACTTCAAATGATTGTAAATTTGTCACTTCCTTGCTAGGAAGTAGCGTCTGCAGATGTCTTGGTATCGTAGCAACAGATTTCTAATGCTTCTTAAAACGCGATATCGCATCTCATTTCTATGTTTCATGGTAAGATATAATATGATTTGCGAAGTGTTATGTATTCCTCGTCTACATTTCAAGTGAATGTAAATGCGACACTTCCATGCAAGGAAATAGCGTTTGCAGATGTCTACGTATCGTAGCAATGGAGTTCTTATGATACTTAAAACGCGATATCGCATCTCATTTCTATGGTTCATGGTATGATATAATATGATTTGCGAAGTATCATGTATTCCTCGTCTACACTTCAAAGGAATGTGAATGCGACACTTCCATGCAAGGAAATAGCGTTTGCAGATGTCTACGTATCGTAGCAATAGTGTTCTTATGATTCTTAAAACGCGATATCGCATCTCATTTCTATGTTTCATGGTAAGATATAATATGATTTACAAAGTGTTATGTATTCCTCGTCTACACTTCAAATGAATGTAAATGCGACATTTCTTTGCTAGGAAATAGCGTCTGCAGATGACTAGGTATCGTAGCAATAGATTTATAATGCTTCTTAAAACGCGATATCGCATCTCATTTCTATGTTTCATGGTAAGATATAATATGATTTGCGAAGTGTTATGTATTCCTCGTCTACACTTCAAATGAATGTGAATGCGACATTTCCTCGCTAGGAAATAGCGTTTGCAGATGTCTACGTATCGTAGCAACAGATTTCTAATGCTTCTTAAAACGCGATATCGCATCTCATTTCTATGTTTCATGGTAAGATATAATATGGTTTGCGAAGTGTTATGTATTCCTCGTCTACACTTCAAATGAATGTGAACGCGACATTTCCTCGCTAGGAAATAGCGTTTACAGATGTCTACGTATTGTAGCAATAGTGTTCTTATGATTCTTAAAACGCGATATCGCATCTCATTTCTATGTTTTGTGGTAAGATATAATATGATTTGCGAAGTGTTATGTATTCCTCGTCTACACTTCAAATGAATGTGAATACGACACTTCCTCGCTAGGAAATAGAGCTTGCAGATATCTACGTATCGAAGCAATAGAGTTCAAATGCTTCTTAAAACGAGATATTGCATCTCATATCTATGTTTCATGGTAAGATATAATATTCATTGCGAAGTGTTATGCATTCCTCGTATACGATACAAATGAATGTAGATGAGACACTTCCTTGCAAGGAAATAGCGTTTGCAGTTGTCTACGTATCGTAGCAATAGAGTTCTTATGATTATTAAAACCCGAAATCGCATCTCAGTTCTATGTTTCATGGTAGGATATAATATGATTTGCGAAGTGTTATGTATTCCTCGTCTACACTTCAAATGAATGTGAATGCGACATTTCCTCGCTAGGAAATAGCGTTTGAAGATGTCTACGTATCGTAGCAATAGTGTTCTTATGATTCTTAAAACGCGATATCGCATCTCATTTCTATGTTTTATGGTAAGATATAATATGATTTGCGAAGTGTTATGTATTCCTCGTCTACACTTCAAATGAATGTAAATGCGACACTTCCTTGCTAGGAAATAGCGTCTGGAGATGTCCAGGTATCGTAGCGATAGAGTTCTAATGCTTCTTAACACGCGATATCGCAACTCATTTCTATGTTTCATGGTAAGATATAACATGATTTGCGAAGTGTCATGTATTCCTCGTCTACACTTCAAATGAATGTAAATGCGACACTTCCTTGCTAGGAAATAGCGTCTGCAGATGTCTAGGTATCGTAGCAATAGATTTCTAATGCTTCTTAATACGCGATATCGCATCTCATTTCTATGTTTCATGGTAAGATATAATATGATTTGCTATGTGTTATGTATTCCTCGTCTACACTTCAAATGATTGTAAATTTGTCACTTCCTTGCTAGGAAGTAGCGTCTGCAGATGTCTAGGTATCGTAGCAATAGATTTCTAATGCTTCTTAAAACGCGATATCGCATCTCATTTCTATGTTTCATGGTAAGATATAATATGATTTGCGAAGTGTTATGTATTCCTCGTCTACATTTCAAGTGAATGTAAATGCGACACTTCCATGCAAGGAAATAGCGTTTGCAGATGTCTACGTATCGTAGCAATGGAGTTCTTATAATACTTAAAACGCGATATCGCATCTCATTTCTATGGTTCATGGTATGATATAATATGATTTGCGAAGTATCATGTATTCCTCGTCTACACTTCAAAGGAATGTGAATGCGACACTTCCATGCAAGGAAATAGCGTTTGCAGATGTCTACGTATCGTAGCAACAGGGTTCTTATGATTCTTAAAACGCGATATCGCATCTCATATCTATGTTTCATGGTAAGATATAATATGACTTGCGAAGTGTTATGCATTCCTCGTATACGATTCAAATGAATGTAGATGAGACACTTCCTTGCAAGGAAATAGCGTTTGCAGTTGTCTACGTATCGTAGCAATAGAGTTCTTATGATTCTTAAAACCCGAAATCGCATCTCAGTTCTATGTTTCATGGTAAGATATAATATGATTTGCGAAGTGTTATGTATTCCTCGTCTACACTTCAAATGAATGTGAATGCGACATTTCCTCGCTAGGAAATAGCGTTTGCAGATGTCTACGTATCGTAGCAATAGATTTCTAATGCTTCTTAAAACGCGATATCGCATCTCATTTCTATGTTTCATGGTAAGATATAATATGATTTGCGAAGTGTCATGTATTCCTCGTCTACACTTCAAATGAATGTAAATGCGACACTTCCTTGCAAGGAAATAGCGTTTGCAGTTGTCTACGTATCGTAGCAATAGAGTTCTTATGATTCTTAAAACGCGATATCGCATCTCATTTCTATGTTTCATGGTAAGATATAATATGGTTTGCGATGTGTTATGTATTCCTCGTCTACACTTCAAATGAATGTGAATGCGACATTTCCTCGCTAGGAAATAGCGTTTGCAGATGTCTACGTATCGTAGCAATAGTGTTCTTATGATCCTTAAAACGCGATATCGCATCTCATTTCTATGTTTTGTAGTAAGATATAATACGATTTTCGAAGTGTTATGTATTCCTCGTCTACACTTCAAATGAATGTGAATACGACACTTCCTCGATAGGAAATAGAGCTTGCAGATATCTACGTATCGAAGCAATAGATTTCTAATGCTTCTTAAAACGCGATATCGCATCTCATTTCTATGTTTCATGGTAAGATATAATATGATTTGCGAAGTGTCATGTATTCCTCGTCTACACTTCAAATGAATGTAAATGCGACACTTCCTTGCAAGGAAATAGCGTTTGCAGTTGTCTACGTATCGTAGCAATGGAGTTCTTATGATACTCAAAACGCTATATTGCACCTCATATCTATGTTTCATGATAAGATATAATATTCATTGCGAAGTGTTATGCATTCCTCGTATACGATACAAATGAATGTAGATGAGACACTTCCTTGCAAGGAAATAGCGTTT
Organism: Xylocopa sonorina; assembly: GCF_050948175.1. Classification (NCBI taxonomy): domain Eukaryota; kingdom Metazoa; phylum Arthropoda; class Insecta; order Hymenoptera; family Apidae; genus Xylocopa; species Xylocopa sonorina. The sequence continues at coordinate 773,753 of NW_027490097.1, forward strand.
GCAGATGTCTACGTATCGTAGCAATAGTGTTCTTATGATTCTTAAAACGCGATATCGCATCTCATTTCTATGTTTCATGGTGAGATATAATATGATTTGCGAAGTGTCATGTATTCCTCGTCTACACTTCAAATGAATGTAAATGCGACACTTCCTTGCTAGGAAATAGCGTCTGCAGATGTCTAGGTATCGTAGCAATAGAGTTCTTATGATTCTTAAAACGCGATATCGCATCTCATTTCTATGTTTCATGGTAAGATATAATATGATTTGCGAAGTGTTATGTATTCCTCGTCTACACTTCAAATGAATGTAAATGCGACACTTCCTTGCTAGGAAATAGCGTCTGCAGATGTCTAGGTATCGTAGCAATAGATTTCTAATGCTTCTTAAAACGCGATATCGCATCTCATTTCTATGTTTCATGGTAAGATATAATATGATGTGCGAAGTGTTATGTATTCCTCGTCTACACTTCAAATGAATGTAAATGCGACACTTCCTCGCTAGGAAATAGCGTTTGCAGATGTCTACGTATCGTAGCAATAGATTTCTAATGCTTCTTAAAACGCGATATCGCATCTCATTTCTATGTTTCACGGTAAGATATAATATGATTTGCGAAGTGTTATATATTCCTCGTCTACACTTCAAATGAATGCAAATGCGACACTCCCTTGCTAGGAAATAGCGTCTGCAGATGTCTAGGTATCGTAGCAATAGAGTTCAAATGCTTCTTAAAACGAGATATAGCATCTCATATCTATGTTTCATGTTAAGATATAATATTCATTGCGAAGTGTTATGCATTCCTCGTCTACGATTCAAATGAATGTAAATGCGACACTTCCTTCCAAGGAAATAGCGTTTGCAGATGTCTACCTATCGTAGCAATAGAATTCTAATGCTTCTTAAAACGCGATATCGCATCTCCTTTCTAAGTTTCATGGTAAGATATAATATGATGTGCGAAGTGTTATGTATTCCTCGTCTACACTTCAAATGAATGTAAATGCGACACTTCCCTGCAAGGAAATAGCGGTTGCAGATGTATACCTATCGTAGCAATAGAGTTCAAATGCTTCTTAAAACGAGATATAGCATCTCATATCTATGTTTCATGTTAAGATATAATATTCATTGCGAAGTGTTATGCATTCCTCGTCTACGATTCAAATGAATGTAAATGCGACACTTCCTTCCAAGGAAATAGCGTTTGCAGTTGTCTACGTATCGTAGCAATAGAGTTCTTATGATTCTCAAAACGAGATATAGCATCTCATATCTATGTTTCATGTTAAGATATAATATTCATTGCGAAGTGTTATGCATTCCTCGTCTACGATTCAAATGAATGTAAATGCGACACTTCCTTCCAAGGAAATAGCGTTTGCAGTTGTCTACGTATCGTAGCAATAGAGTTCTTATGATTCTCAAAACGCGATATCGCATCTCATTCCTATGTTTCATGGTAAGATATAATATGATTTGCGAAGTGTTATGTATTCCTCGTCTACACTTCAAATGAATGTAAATGCGACACTTCCCTGCAAGGAAATAGCGGTTGCAGATGTATACCTATCGTAGCAATAGAGTTCAAATGCTTCTTAAAACGAGATATAGCATCTCATATCTATGTTTCATGTTAAGATATAATATTCATTGCGAAGTGTTATGCATTCCTCGTCTACGATTCAAATGAATGTAAATGCGACACTTCCTTCCAAGGAAATAGCGTTTGCAGTTGTCTACGTATCGTAGCAATAGAGTTCTTATGATTCTCAAAACGAGATATAGCATCTCATATCTATGTTTCATGTTAAGATATAATATTCATTGCGAAGTGTTATGCATTCCTCGTCTACGATTCAAATGAATGTAAATGCGACACTTCCTTCCAAGGAAATAGCGTTTGCAGTTGTCTACGTATCGTAGCAATAGAGTTCTTATGATTCTCAAAACGCGATATCGCATCTCATTCCTATGTTTCATGGTAAGATATAATATGATTTGCGAAGTGTCATGTATTCCTCGTCTACACTTCAAATGAATGTAAATGCGGCACTTCCTTGCTAGGAAATAGCGTCTGCAGATGTCTAGGTATCGTAGCAATAGAGTTCAAATGCTTCTTAAAACGCGATATCGCATCTCATTTCAATGTTTCATGGTAAGATATAATATGATTTGCGAAGTGTTATGTATTCCTCGTCTACACCTCAAATGAATGTAAATGCGACACTTCCTTGCAAGGAAATAGCGGTTGCAGATGTATACCTATCGTAGCAATAGAGTTCAAATGCTTCTTAAAACGAGATATAGCATCTCATATCTATGTTTCATGGTAAGATATAATATGATTTGCGAAGTGTTATATATTCCTCGTCTACACGTCAAATGAATGTAAATGCGACACTTCCTTGCAAGGATATAGCGTTCGCAGATGTCTAAGTATCGTAGCAATAGAGCTCTTATGATTCTCAAAACGCGATATCGCATCTCATTTCTATGTTTCAGGGTAAGATATAATATGATTTGCGAAGTGTCATGTATTCCTCGCCTACACTTCAAATGAATGTAAATGCGACACTTCCTTCCAAGGATATAGCGTTAGCAGATGTCTACGTATCGTAGCAATAGATTTCTAATGCTTCTTAAAACGCGATATCGCATCTCATTTCTATGTTTCATGGTAAGATATAATATGATTTGCGAAGTGTTATATATTCCTCGTCTACACTTCAAATGAATGTAAATGCGACACTCCCTTGCTAGGAAATAGCGTCTGCAGATGTCTAGGTATCGTAGCGATAGAGTTCTAATGCTTCTTAAAACGCGATATCGCATCACATTTCAATGTTTCATGGTAAGATATAATATGATTTGCGAAGTGTTATGTATTCCTCGTCTACACTTCAAATGAATGTAAATGCGACACTTCCTTGCAAGGAAATAGCGGTTGCAGATGTATACCTATCGTAGCAATAGAGTTCAAATGCTTCTTAAAACGAGATATAGCATCTCATATCTATGTTTCATGTTAAGATATAATATTCATTGCGAAGTGTTATGCATTCCTCGTCTACGATTCAAATGAATGTAAATGCGACACTTCCTTCCAAGGAAATAGCGTTTGCAGTTGTCTACGTATCGTAGCAATAGAGTTCTTATGATTCTCAAAACGAGATATAGCATCTCATATCTATGTTTCATGTTAAGATATAATATTCATTGCGAAGTGTTATGCATTCCTCGTCTACGATTCAAATGAATGTAAATGCGACACTTCCTTCCAAGGAAATAGCGTTTGCAGTTGTCTACGTATCGTAGCAATAGAGTTCTTATGATTCTTAAAACGAGATATAGCATCTCATATCTATGTTTCATGTTAAGATATAATATTCATTGCGAAGTGTTATGCATTCCTCGTCTACGATTCAAATGAATGTAAATGCGACACTTCCTTCCAAGGAAATAGCGTTTGCAGTTGTCTAGGTATCGTAGCAATAGAGTTCAAATGCTTTTGAAAAACGAGATATTGCATCTCATATCTATGTTTCATGATAAGATATAATATTCATTGGGAAGTGTTATGCATTCCTCGTATACGATTCAAATGAATGTAAATGCGACGCTTCCTTGCAAGGAAATAGGGTTTGCAGATGTCTACCTATCGTAGCAATACAATTCTAATGCTTCTTAAATCGCGATATCGCATCTCCTTTCTAAGTTTCATGGTAAGATATAATATGATGTGCGAAGTGTTATGTATTCCTCGTCTACACTTCAAATGAATGTAAATGCGACACTTCCTTGCAAGGAAATAGCGTTTGCAGATGTCTACGTATCGTAGCAATAGATTTCTAATGCTTCTTAAAATGCGATATAGCATCTCATTTCTATGTTTCATGGTAAGATATAATATGATTTGCGAAGTGTTATGTATTCCTCGTCTACACTTCAAATGAATGTAAATGCGACACTTCCTCGCTAGGAAATAGCGTCTGCAGATGTCTAGGTATCGTAGCAATAGAGTTCAAATGCTTCTAAAAACGAGATATTGCATCTCATATCTATGTTTCATGATAAGATATAATATTCATTGGGAAGTGTTATGCATTCCTCGTATACGATTCAAATGAATGTAAATGCGACGCTTCCTTGCAAGGAAATAGGGTTTGCAGATGTCTACGTATCGTAGCAATAGATTTCTAATGCTTCATAAAATGCGATATAGCATCTCATTTCTATGTTTCATGGTAAGATATAATATGATTGGCGAAGTGTTATGTATTCCCCGTCTACACTTCAAATGAATGTAAATGCGACACTTCCTTGCTAGGAAATAGCGTTTGCAGACGTCTACGTATCGTAGCAATAGATTTATAATGCTTCTTAAAACGCGATATCGCATCTCATTTCCATGTTTCATGGTAAGATATAACATGATTTGCGAAGTGTCATGTATTCCTCGTCTACACTTCAAAAGAATGTAAATGCGGCACTTCCTTGCTAGGAAATAGCGTCTGCAGATGTCTAGGTATCGTAGCAATAGAGTTCAAATGCTTCTTAAAACGAGATATAGCATCTCATATCTATGTTTCATGATAAGATATAATATTCATTGCAAAGTGCTATGCATTCCTCGTCTACGATTCAAATGAATGTAAATGCGACACTTCCTTGCAAGGAAATAGCGTTTGCAGTTGTCTACGTATCGTAGCAATAGTGTTCCTATGATTCTTAAAACGCGATACCGTATCTCATTTCTATGTTTCATGGTAAGATATAATATGATTTGCGAAGTGTTATGTATTCCTCGTCTACACTTCAAATGAATGTAAATGCGACACTTCCTCGCTAGGAAATAGCGTTTGCAGATGTCTACGTATCGTAGCAGTAGATTTCTAATGCTTCTTAAAACGCGATATCGCATCTCATTTCTATGTTTCATGGTAAGATATTATATAATTTGCGAAGTGTTATGTATTCCTCGTCTACACTTCAAATGAATGTAAATGCGACACTTCCTTGCTAGGAAATAGCGTCTGCAGATGTCTAGGTATCGTAGTGATAGAGTTCTAATGCTTCTTAAAACGCGATATCGCATCTCATTTCTATGTTTCATGGTAAGATATAATATGATTTGCGAAGTGTTATGTATTCCTCGTCTACACTTCAAATGAATGTAAATGCGACACTTGTTCGCTAGGAAATAGCGCTTGCAGATGTCTACGTATCGTAGCAATAGATTTCTAATGCTTCTTAAAACGCGATATCGCATCTCATTTCTATGTTTCATGGTAAGATATTATACAATTTGCGAAGTGATATGTATTCCTCGTCTACACTTCAAATGAATGTAAATGCGACACTTCCTTGCTAGGAAATAGCGTCAGCAGATGTCAAGGTATCGTAGCAATAGAGTTCTTATGATTCTTAAAACGCGATATCGCATCTCATTTCTATGTTTCATGGTAAGATATAATATGATTTGCGAAGTGTTATGTACTCCTCGTCTACACTTCAAATGAATGTAAATGCGACACTTCCTTGCTAGGAAATAGCGTCTGCAGATGTCTAGGTATCGTAGCAATAGATTTCTAGTGCTTCTTAAAACGCGATATCGCATCACATTTCTATGTTTCATGGTAAGATATAATGTGACTTGCGATGTGTTATATATTCCTCGTCTACACGTCAAATGAATGTAAATGCGACACTTCCTTGCAAGGATATAGCGTTTGCAGATGTCTACGTATCGTAGCAATAGAGTTCTTATGATTCTCAAAACGCGATATCGCATCTCATTTCAATGTTTCATGGTAAGATATAATATGATTTGCGAAGTGTTATGTATTCCTCGTCTACACTTCAAATGAATGTAAATGCGACACTTCCTTGCAAGGAAATAGCGGTTGTAGATGTATACCTATCGTAGCAATAGAGTTCAAATGCTTCTTAAAACGAGATATAGCATCTCATATCTATGTTTCATGTTAAGATATAATATTCATTGCGAAGTGTTATGCATTCCTCGTCTACGATTCAAATGAATGTAAATGCGACACTTCCTTCCAAGGAAATAGCGTTTGCAGTTGTCTACGTATCGTAGCAATAGAGTTCTTATGATTCTTAAAACGAGATATAGCATCTCATATCTATGTTTCATGTTAAGATATAATATTCATTGCGAAGTGTTATGCATTCCTCGTCTACGATTCAAATGAATGTAAATGCGACACTTCCTTCCAAGGAAATAGCGTTTGCAGTTGTCTAGGTATCGTAGCAATAGAGTTCAAATGCTTTTGAAAAACGAGATATTGCATCTCATATCTATGTTTCATGATAAGATATAATATTCATTGGGAAGTGTTATGCATTCCTCGTATACGATTCAAATGAATGTAAATGCGACGCTTCCTTGCAAGGAAATAGGGTTTGCAGATGTCTACCTATCGTAGCAATACAATTCTAATGCTTCTTAAATCGCGATATCGCATCTCCTTTCTAAGTTTCATGGTAAGATATAATATGATGTGCGAAGTGTTATGTATTCCTCGTCTACACTTCAAATGAATGTAAATGCGACACTTCCTTGCAAGGAAATAGCGTTTGCAGATGTCTACGTATCGTAGCAATAGATTTTCTAATGCTTCTTAAAATGCGATATAGCATCTCATTTCTATGTTTCATGGTAAGATATAATATGATTTGCGAAGTGTTATGTATTCCTCGTCTACACTTCAAATGAATGTAAATGCGACACTTCCTCGCTAGGAAATAGCGTCTGCAGATGTCTAGGTATCGTAGCAGTAGAGTTCAAATGCTTCTAAAAACGAGATATTGCATCTCATATCTATGTTTCATGATAAGATATAATATTCATTGGGAAGTGTTATGCATTCCTCGTATACGATTCAAATGAATGTAAATGCGACGCTTCCTTGCAAGGAAATAGGGTTTGCAGATGTCTACCTATCGTAGCAATAGAATTCTAATGCTTCTTAAAACGCGATATCGCATCTCCTTTCTAAGTTTCATGGTAAGATATAATATGATTTGCGAAGTGTTATGTATTCCTCGTCTACACTTCAAATGAATGTAAATGCGACACTTCCTTGCTAGGAAATAGCGTTTGCAGACGTCTACGTATCGTAGCAATAGATTTATAATGCTTCTTAAAACGCGATATCGCATCTCATTTCTATGTTTCATGGTAAGATATAACATGATTTGCGAAGTGTCATGTATTCCTCGTCTACACTTCAAAAGAATGTAAATGCGGCACTTCCTTGCTAGGAAATAGCGTCTGCAGATGTCTAGGTATCGTAGCAATAGATTTCTAGTGCTTCTTAAAACGCGATATCGCATCACATTTCTATGTTTCATGGTAAGATATAATGTGACTTGCGAAGTGTTATATATTCCTCGTCTACACGTCAAATGAATGTAAATGCGACACTTCCTTGCAAGGAAATAGCGTTTGCAGATGTCTACGTATCGTAGCAATAGATTTCTAATGCTTCTTAAAATGCGATATAGCATCTCATTTCTATGTTTCATGGTAAGATATAATATGATTTGCGAAGTGTTATGTATTCCTCGTCTACACTTCAAATGAATGTAAATGCGACACTTCCTCGCTAGGAAATAGCGTCTGCAGATGTCTAGGTATCGTAGCAATAGAGTTCAAATGCTTCTAAAAACGAGATATTGCATCTCATATCTATGTTTCATGATAAGATATAATATACATTGCGAAGTGCTATGCATTCCTCGTCTACGATTCAAATGAATGTAAATGCGGCACTTCCTTGCAAGGAAATAGCGTTTGCAGTTGTCTACGTATCGTAGCAATAGTGTTCCTATGATTCTTAAAACGCGATACCGTATCTCATTTCTATGTTTCATGGTAAGATATAATATGATTTGCGAAGTGTTATGTATTCCTCGTCTACACTTCAAATGAATGTAAATGCGACACTTCCTCGCTAGGAAATAGCGCTTGCAGATGTCTACGTATCGTAGCAGTAGATTTCTAATGCTTCTTAAAACGCGATATCGCATCTCATTTCTATGTTTCATGGTTAGATATTATATAATTTGCGAAGTGTTATGTATTCCTCGTCTACACTTCAAATGAATGTAAATGCGACACTTCCTTGCTAGGAAATAGCGTCTGCAGATGTCTAGGTATCGTAGTGATAGAGTTCTAATGCTTCTTAAAACGCGATATCGCATCTCATTTCTATGTTTCATTGTAAGATATAATATGATTTGGGAAGTGTTATGTATTCCTCGTCTACACTTCAAATGAATGTAAATGCGACACTTCCTCGCTAGGAAATAGCGTTTGCAGATGTCTACGTATCGTAGCAATAGATTTCTAATGCTTCTTAAAACGCGATATCGCATCTCATTTCTATGTTTCATGGTAAGATATTATACAATTTGCGAAGTGATATGTATTCCTCGTCTACACTTCAAATGAATGTAAATGCGACACTTCCTTGCTAGGAAATAGCGTCAGCAGATGTCAAGGTATCGTAGCAATAGAGTTCTTATGATTCTTAAAACGCGATATCGCATCTCATTTCTATGTTTCATGGTAAGATATAATATGATTTGCGAAGCGTTATGTATTCCTCGTCTACACTTCAAATGAATGTAAATGCGACACTTCCTTGCTAGGAAATAGCGTCTGCAGATGTCTAGGTATCGTAGCAATAGATTTCTAATGCTTCTTAAAACGCGATATCGCATCTCATTTCTATGTTTCATGGTAAGATATAATATGACTTGCGAAGTGTTATATATTCCTCGTCTACACGTCAAATGAATGTAAATGCGACACTTCCTTGCAAGGATATAGCGTTTGCAGATGTCTACGTATCGTAGCAATAGAGTTCTTATGATTCTCAAAACGCGATATCGCATCTCATTTCTATGTTTCAGGGTAAGATATAACATGATTTGCGAAGTGTCATGTATTCCTCGTCTACACTTCAAAAGAATGTAAATGCGGCACTTCCTTGCTAGGAAATAGCGTCTGCAGATGTCTAGGTATCGTAGCAATAGAGTTCAAATGCTTCTTAAAACGAGATATAGCATCTCATATCTATGTTTCATGATAAGATATAATATTCATTGCGAAGTGCTATGCATTCCACGTCTACGATTCAAATGAATGTAAATGCGACACTTCCTTGCTAGGAAATAGCGTCTGCAGAGATCTAGGTATCGTAGCAATAGAGTTCTAATGCTTCTTAAAACGCGATATCGCATCTCATTTCTATGTTTCATGGTAAGATATAATATGATTTGGGAAGTGTTATGTATTCCTCGCTAGTCTACACTTCAAATGAATGTAAATGCGACACTTCCTTGCATGGAAATAGCGTTTGCAGATGTCTACCTATCGTAGCAATAGAGTTCTAATGCTTCTTAAAACGCGATATCGCATCTCATTTCTATGTTTCATGGTAAGATATAATATGATTTGCGAAGTGTAATGTATTCCTCGTCTACACTTCAAATGAATGTAAATGCGACACTTCCTTGCAAGGAAATAGCGACCGCAGATGTCTAGGTATCGTAGCGATAGAGTTCTTATGATTCTTAAAACGCGATATCGCATCTCATTTCTATGCTTCATGGTAAGATATAATATGATTTGCAGTGTGTTACGTATTCCTCGTCTACACTTCAAATGAATGTAGATGCGACACTTCCTTGCTAGGAAATAGCGTCTGCAGATGTCTAGGTATCGTAGCGATAGAGTTCTAATGCTTCTTAAAACGCGATATCGCATCTCATTTCTATGTTTCATGGTAATATATAATATGATTTGCGAAGTGTTATGTATTCCTCGTCTACACTTCAAATGAATGTAAATGCGACACTTCCTTGCAAGGAAATAGCGTTTGCAGATGTCTACCTATCGCAGCAATAGAGTTCTAATGCTTCTTAAAACGCGATATCGCATCTCATTTCTATGTTTCATGGTAAGATATAATATGATGTGCGAAGTGTCATGTATTCCTCGTCTACACTTCAAATGAATCTAAATGCGACACTTCCTTGCAAAGAAATAGCGTCCGCAGATATCTAGGTATCGTAGCGATAGAGTACTTATGATTCTTAAAACGCGATATCGCATCTCATTTCTATGCTTCATGGTAAGATATAATATGATTTGCGAAGTGTTATGTATTCCTCGTCTACACTTCAAATGAATGTAAATGCGACACTTCCTTGCAAGGAAATAGCGTCCGCAGATGTCTAGGTATCGTAGCAATAGAGTTCTAATGCTTCTTAAAACGCGATATCGCATCTCATTTCTATGTTTCATGGTAAGATATAATATGATTTGCAAAGTGTCATGTATTCCTCGTCTACACTTCAAATGAATGTAAATGCGACACTTCCTTGCAAGGAAATAGCGTCTGCAGATGTCTACGTATCGTAGCAATAGAGTTCTTATGATTCTTAAAACGCGATATTGCATCTCATTTCTATGTTTCATGGTAAGATATAATGTGATTTGCGAAGTGTTATATATTCCTCGTCTACACTTCAAAGGAATGTGAATGCGACACTTCCTCGCTAGGAAATAGCGTTTGCAGATGTCTACGTATCGTAGCAATAGATTTCTAATGCTTCTTAAAACGCGATATCGCATCTGATTTCTTTGTTTCATGGTAAGACATAATATGATTTGCGAAGTGTCAAATGCGACACTTCCTTGCTAGGAAATAGCGTCTGCAGATGTCTAGGTATCGTAGCAATAGAGTTCAAATGCTTCTTAAGACGAGATATTGCATCTCATATCTATGTTTCATGATAAGATATAATACTCATTGCGAAGTGTTATGCATTCCTCGTTTACACTTCAAATGACTGTAAATGCGACACTTCCTTGCAACGAAATAGGGTTTGCAGATGTCTACCTATCGTAGCAATAGAGTTCTAATGCTTCGTAAAACGCGATATCGCATGTCATTTCTATGTTTCATGGTAAGATATAACATGATTTGCGAAGTGTTATGTATTCCTCGTCTACACTTAAAGTGAATTTGAATGCGATACTTCCTTGCAAGGAAATAGCGTTTGCAGATGTCTACGTATCGTAGCAATAGAGTTCTTATGATTCTAAAAACGCGATATCGCATCCCATTTCTATGTTTCATGGTAAGGTATAATATGATTTGCGAAGTGTCATGTATTCCTCGTCTACCCTTCAAATGAATGTGAATGCGACACATCCTTGCAAGGAAATAGCGTTTGCAGATGTCTACGTATCGTAGCGATAGAGTTCTTATGATTCTTAAAACGCGATATCGCATCTCATTTCTATGCTTCATGGTAAGATATAATATGATTTGCAGTGTGTTACGTATTCCTCGTCTACAGTTCAAATGAATGTAAATGCGACACTTCCTCGCTAGGAAATAGCGTTTGCAGATGTCTACCTATCGTAGCAATAGAGTTCAAATGCTTCTTAAAACGAGATATAGCATCTCATATCTATGTTTCATGATAAGACATAATATTCATTGGGAAGTGTTATGCATTCCTCGTATACGATTCAAATGAATGTAAATGCGACGCTTCCTTGCAAGGAAATAGGGTTTGCAGATGTCTACCTATCGTAGCAATAGAATTCTAATGCTTCTTAAAACGCGATATCGCATCTCCTTTCTAAGTTTCATGGTAAGATATAATATGATGTGCGAAGTGTTATGTACTCCTGGTCAACACTTCAAATGAATGTAAATGCGACACTTCCTCGCTAGGAAATAGCGTTTGCAGATGTCTACGTATCGTAGCAATAGATTTCTAATGCTTCTTAAAATGCGATATAGCATCTCATTTCTATGTTTCATGGTAAGATACAATATGATTTGCGAAGTGTTATGTATTCCTCGTCTACACTTCAAATGAATGTAAATGCGACACTTCCTTGCTAGGAAATAGCGTTTGCAGACGTCTACGTATCGTAGCAATAGATTTATAATGCTTCTTAAAACGCGATATCGCATCTCATTTCTATGTTTCATGGTAAGATATAACATGATTTGCGAAGTGTCATGTATTCCTCGTCTACACTTCAAAAGAATGTAAATGCGGCACTTCCTTGCTAGGAAATAGCGTCTGCAGATGTCTAGGTATCGTAGCAATAGAGTTCAAATGCTTCTTAAAACGAGATATAGCATCTCATATCTATGTTTCATGATAAGATATAATATTCATTGCGAAGTGCTATGCATTCCACGTCTACGATTCAAATGAATGTAAATGCGACACTTCCTTGCTAGGAAATAGCGTCTGCAGAAATCTAGGTATCGTAGCAATAGAGTTCAAATGCTTCTTAAAACGAGATATTGCATCTCATATCTATGTTTCATGATAAGATATAATATTCATTGCGAAGTGTTATGCATTCCTCGTATACGACTCAAATGAATGTAAATGCGACACTTCCTTGCAAGGAAATAGCGTTTGCAGTTGTCTACGTATCGTAGCAATAGTGTTCCTATGATTCTTAAAACGCGATACCGTATCTCATTTCTATGTTTCATGGTAAGATATTATATAATTTGCGAAGTGTTATGTATTCCTCGTCTACACTTCAAATGAATGTAAATGCGACACTTCCTTGCTAGGAAATAGCGTCTGCAGATGTCTTGGTATCGTAGTGATAGAGTTCTAATGCTTCTTAAAACGCGATATCGCATCTCATTTCTATGTTTCATGGTAAGATATAATATGATTTGGGAAGTGTTATGTATTCCTCGTCTACACTTCAAATGAATGTAAATGCGACACTTCCTTGCCAGGAAATAGCGTTTGCAGATGTCTACCTATCGTAGCAATAGAGTTCTAATGCTTCTAAAAACGCTATATCGCATCTCATTTCTATGGTTCATGGTAAGATATAATATGATTTGCGAAGTGTTATGTATTCCTCGTCTACACTTCAAATGAATGGAAATGTGACACTTCCTTGCTAGGAAATAGCGTCTGCAGATTTCTAGGTATCGTAGCGATAGAGTTCTAATGCTTCTTAAAACGCGATATCGCATCTCATTTCTATGTTTCATGGTAAGATATAATATGATTTGCGAAGTGATATGTATTCCTCGTCTACACCTCAAATGAATGTAAATGCGACACTTCCTTGCTAGGAAATAGCGTCAGCAGATGTCTAGGTATCGTAGCAATAGAGTTCTTATGATTCTTAAAACGCGATATCGCATCTCATTTCTATGTTTCATGGTAAGATATAATATGATTTGCGAAGTGTTATGTATTCCTCGTCTACACTTCAAATGAATGTAAATGCGACACTTCCTTGCTAGGAAATAGCGTCTGCAGATGTCTAGGTATCGTAGCAATAGAGTTCTAATGCTTCTTAAAACGCGATATCGCATCTCATTTCTATGTTTCATGGTAAGATATAATATGATGTGCGAAGTGATATGTATTCCTCGTCTACACTTCAAATGAATGTAAATGCGACACTTCCTTGCAAGGAAATAGCGTTTGCAGATGTCTACGTATCGTGGCAATAGTGTTCCTATGATTCTTAAAACGCGATTCCGTATCTCATTTCTATGTTTCATGGTAAGATATAATATGATTTGCGAAGTGTCATGTATTCCTCGTCTACACTTCAAATGAATGCAAATGCGACACTCCCTTGCTAGGAAATAGCGTCTGCAGATGTCTAGGTATCGTAGCAATAGAGTTCTTATGATTCTTAAAACGCGATATCGCACCTCATTTCTATGTTTCATGGTAAGATATAATATGATTTGCGAAGTGTTATGTATTCCTCGTCTACACTTCAAATGAATGTAAATGCGACACTTCCTTGCTAGGAAAGAGCGTTTGCAGATGTCTTAATCTCGTAGCAATAGATTTCTAATGCTTCTTAAAACGCGATATCGCATCTCATTTCTATGTTTCATGGTAAGATATAATGTGATTTGCGAAGTGTTATGTATTCCTCGTCTACACTTCAAAGGAATGTGAATGCGACACTTCCTCGCTAGGAAATAGCGTTTGCAGATGTCTACGTACCGTAGCAATAGATTTCTAATGCTTCTTAAAACGCGATATCGCATCTGATTTCTTTGTTTCATGGTAAGATATAATATGATTTACGAAGTGTTATGTATTCCTCGTCTACACTTCAAATGAATGCAAATGCGACACTTCCTTGCTAGGAAATAGCGTCTGCAGATGTCTAGGTATCGTAGCAATAGAGTTCTTATGATCCTTAAAACGCGATATCGCATCTCATATCTATGTTTCATGATAAGATATAATACTCATTGCGAAGTGTTATGCATTCCTCGTCTACGATTCAAATGAATGTAAATGCGACACTTCCTTGCAAGGAAATAGCGTTTGCAGATGTCTACGTGTCGTAGCAATAGATTTCTAATGCTTCTTAAATCGCGATATCGCATCTCATTTTTATGTTTCATGGTAAGATATAATATGATTTGCGAAGTGTTATGTATTCCTCGTCTACACTTCAAATGAATGTGAATGCGACACTTCCTCGCTAGGAAATAGCGTTTGCAGATGTCTTTATCTCGTAGCAATAGATTTCTAGTGCTTCTTAAAACGCGATATCTCATCTCATTTCTATGTTTCATGGTAAGATATAATATGATTTGCGAAGTGATATGTATTCCTCGTCTACACTTCAAATGAATGTAAATGCGACACTTCCTTGCTAGGAAATAGCGTCAGCAGATGTCTAGGTATCGTAGCAATAGAGTTCTTATGACTCTTAAAACGCGATATCGCACCTCATTTCTATGTTTCATGGTAAGATATAATATGATTTGCGAAGTGTTATGTATTCCTCGTCTACACTTCAAATGAAAGTGAATGCGACACTTCCTTGCAAGGAAATAGCGTTTGCAGATGTCATCGTATCGTGGCAATAGTGTTCCTATGATTCTTAAAACGCGATTCCGTATCTCATTTCTATGTTTCATGGTAAGATATAATATGATTTGCGAAGTGTTATGTATTCCTCGTCTACACTTCAAATGAATGTAAATGCGACACTTCCTTGCTAGGAAATAGCGTCTGCAGATGTCTAGGTATCGTAGCGATAGAGTTCTAATGCTTCTTAAAACGCGATATCGCATCTCATTTTTATGCTTCATGGTAAGATATAATATGATTTGCGAAGTGTTATGTATTCCTCGTCTACACTTCAAATGAATGTAAATGCGACACTTCCTTGCAAAGAAATAGCGTCCGCAGATATCTAGGTATCGTAGCGATAGAGTACTTATGATTCTTAAAACGCGATATCGCATCTCATTTCTATGCTTCATGGTAAGATATAATATGATTTGCGAAGTGTTATGTATTCCTCGTCTACACTTCAAATGAATGTAAATGCGACACTTCCTTGCAAGGAAATAGCGTCCGCAGATGTCTAGGTATCGTAGCAATAGTGTTCTAATGCTTCTTAAAACGCGATATCGCATCTCATTTCTATGTTTCATGGTAAGATATAATATGATTTGCAAAGTGTCATGTATTCCTCGTCTACACTTCAAAAGAATGTGAATGCGACACTTCCTTGCAAGGAAATAGCGTTTGCAGATGTCTACCTATCGCAGCAATAGAGTTCTAATGCTTCTTAAAACGCGATATCGCATCTCATTTCTATGTTTCATGGTAAGATATAATATGATGTGCGAAGTGTCATGTATTCCTCGTCTACACTTCAAATGAATGTAAATGCGACACTTCCTTGCAAAGAAATAGCGTCCGCAGATATCTAGGTATCGTAGCGATAGAGTACTTATGATTCTTAAAACGCGATATCGCATCTCATTTCTATGCTTCATGGTAAGATATAATATGATTTGCGAAGTGTTATGTATTCCTCGTCTACACTTCAAATGAATGTAAATGCGACACTTCCTTGCAAGGAAATAGCGTCCGCAGATGTCTGGGTATCGTAGCAATAGATTTCTAATGCTTCTTAAAACGCGATATCTCATCTCATTTCTATGTTTCATGGTAAGATATAATATGATTTGCGAAGTGATATGTATTCCTCGTCTACACTTCAAATGAATGTAAATGCGACACTTCCTTGCTAGGAAATAGCGTCAGCAGATGTCTAGGTATCGTAGCAATAGGGTTCTTATGATTCTTAAAACGCGATATCGCATCTCATTTCTATGCTTCATGGTAAGATATAATATGATTTGCGAAGTGTTATGTATTCCTCGTCTACACTTCAAATGAATGTAAATGCGACACTTCCTTGCAAGGAAATAGCGTCCGCAGATGTCTAGGTATCGTAGCAATAGAGTTCTAATGCTCCTTAAAACGCGATATCGCATCTCATTTCTATGTTTCATGGTAAGATATAATATGATTTGCAAAGTGTCATGTATTCCTCGTCTACACTTCAAATGAATGTAAATGCGACACTTCCTTGCAAGGAAATAGCGTCTGCAGATGTCTACGTATCGTAGCAATAGAGTTCTTATGATTCTTAAAACGCGATATTGCATCTCATTTCTATGTTTCATGGTAAGATATAATGTGATTTGCGAAGTGTTATGTATTCCTCGTCTACACTTCAAAGGAATGTGAATGCGACACTTCCTCGCTAGGAAATAGCGTTTGCAGATGTCTACGTATCGTAGCAATAGATTTCTAATGCTTCTTAAAACGCGATATCGCATCTGATTCCTTTGTTTCATGGTAAGACATAATATGATTTGCGAAGTGTCATGTATTCCTCGTCTACACTTCAAATGAATGCAAATGCGACACTTCCTTGCTAGGAAATAGCGTCTGCAGATGTCTAGGTATCGTAGCAATAGAGTTCAAATGCTTCTTAAAACGAGATATTGCATCTCATATCTATGTTTCATGATAAGATATAATACTCATTGCGAAGTGTTATGCATTCCTCGTTTACACTTCAAATGACTGTAAATGCGACACTTCCTTGCAACGAAATAGGGTTTGCAGATGTCTACCTATCGTAGCAATAGAGTTCTAATGCTTCGTAAAACGCGATATCGCATGTCATTTCTATGTTTCATGGTAAGATATAACATGATTTGCGAAGTGTTATGTATTCCTCGTCTACACTTAAAGTGAATTTAAATGCGATACTTCCTTGCAAGGAAATAGCGTTTGCAGATGTCTACGTATCGTAGCAATAGAGTTCTTATGATTCTTAAAACGCGATATCGCATCCCATTTCTATGTTTCATGGTAAGATATAATATGATTTGCGAAGTGTCATGTATTCCTCGTCTACCCTTCAAGTGAATGTGAATGCGACACTTCCTCGCTAGGAAATAGCGTTTGCAGATGTCTACGTATCGTAGCAATAGAGTTCATATGATTCTTAAAACGCGATATGGCATCTCATTTCTATGTTTCGTGGTAAGATATAACATGATTTGCGAAGTGTTATGTATTCCTCGTCTACACTTCAAGTGAATTTGAATGCGATACTTCCTCGCTATGAAATAGCGTTTGCAGATGTCTACGTACCGTAGCAATAGATTTCTAATGCTTCTTAAAACGCGATATCGCATCTGATTTCTTTGTTTCATGGTAAGATATAATATGATTTGCGAAGTGTTATGTATTCCTCGTCTACACTTCAAATGAATGCAAATGCGGCACTTCCTTGCTAGGAAATAGCGTCTGCAGATGTCTAGGTATCGTAGCAATAGAGTTCTTATGATTCTTAAAACGCGATATCGCATCTCATTTCTATGTTTCATGGTAAGATATAATATGATTTGCGAAGTGTTATGTATTCCTCGTCTACACTTCAAATGAATGTAAATGCGACACTTCCTTGCTAGGAAATAGCGTCTGCAGATGTCTAGGTATCGTAGCAATAGAGTTCTAATGCTTCTTAAAACGCGATATCGCATCTCATTTCTATGTTTCATGGTAAGATATAATATGATGTGCGAAGTGATATGTATTCCTCGTCTACACTTCAAATGAATGTAAATGCGACACTTCCTTGCAAGGAAATAGCGTTTGCAGATGTCTACGTATCGTGGCAATAGTGTTCCTATGATTCTTAAAACGCGATTCCGTATCTCATTTCTATGTTTCATGGTAAGATATAATATGATTTGCGAAGTGTCATGTATTCCTCGTCTACACTTCAAATGAATGCAAATGCGACACTCCCTTGCTAGGAAATAGCGTCTGCAGATGTCTAGGTATCGTAGCAATAGAGTTCTTATGATTCTTAAAACGCGATATCGCACCTCATTTCTATGTTTCATGGTAAGATATAATATGATTTGCGAAGTGTTATGTATTCCTCGTCTACACTTCAAATGAATGTAAATGCGACACTTCCTTGCTAGGAAAGAGCGTTTGCAGATGTCTTAATCTCGTAGCAATAGATTTCTAATGCTTCTTAAAACGCGATATCGCATCTCATTTCTATGTTTCATGGTAAGATATAATGTGATTTGCGAAGTGTTATGTATTCCTCGTCTACACTTCAAAGGAATGTGAATGCGACACTTCCTCGCTAGGAAATAGCGTTTGCAGATGTCTACGTACCGTAGCAATAGATTTCTAATGCTTCTTAAAACGCGATATCGCATCTGATTTCTTTGTTTCATGGTAAGATATAATATGATTTGCGAAGTGTTATGTATTCCTCGTCTACACTTCAAATGAATGCAAATGCGACACTTCCTTGCTAGGAAATAGCGTCTGCAGATGTCTAGGTATCGTAGCAATAGAGTTCTTATGATCCTTAAAACGCGATATCGCATCTCATATCTATGTTTCATGATAAGATATAATACTCATTGCGAAGTGTTATGCATTCCTCGTCTACGATTCAAATGAATGTAAATGCGACACTTCCTTGCAAGGAAATAGCGTTTGCAGATGTCTACGTGTCGTAGCAATAGATTTCTAATGCTTCTTAAATCGCGATATCGCATCTCATTTTTATGTTTCATGGTAAGATATAATATGATTTGCGAAGTGTTATGTATTCCTCGTTTACACTTCAAATGAATGTGAATGCGACACTTCCTCGCTAGGAAATAGCGTTTGCAGATGTCTTTATCTCGTAGCAATAGATTTCTAGTGCTTCTTAAAACGCGATATCTCATCTCATTTCTATGTTTCATGGTAAGATATAATATGATTTGCGAAGTGATATGTATTCCTCGTCTACACTTCAAATGAATGTAAATGCGACACTTCCTTGCTAGGAAATAGCGTCAGCAGATGTCTAGGTATCGTAGCAATAGAGTTCTTATGACTCTTAAAACGCGATATCGCACCTCATTTCTATGTTTCATGGTAAGATATAATATGATTTGCGAAGTGTTATGTATTCCTCGTCTACACTTCAAATGAAAGTAAATGCGACACTTCCTTGCAAGGAAATAGCGTTTGCAGATGTCATCGTATCGTGGCAATAGTGTTCCTATGATTCTTAAAACGCGATTCCGTATCTCATTTCTATGTTTCATGGTAAGATATAATATGATTTGCGAAGTGTTATGTATTCCTCGTCTACACTTCAAATGAATGTAAATGCGACACTTCCTTGCTAGGAAATAGCGTCTGCAGATGTCTAGGTATCGTAGCGATAGAGTTCTAATGCTTCTTAAAACGCGATATCGCATCTCATTTTTATGCTTCATGGTAAGATATAATATGATTTGCGAAGTGTTATGTATTCCTCGTCTACACTTCAAATGAATGTAAATGCGACACTTCCTTGCAAAGAAATAGCGTCCGCAGATATCTAGGTATCGTAGCGATAGAGTACTTATGATTCTTAAAACGCGATATCGCATCTCATTTCTATGCTTCATGGTAAGATATAATATGATTTGCGAAGTGTTATGTATTCCTCGTCTACACTTCAAATGAATGTAAATGCGACACTTCCTTGCAAGGAAATAGCGTCCGCAGATGTCTAGGTATCGTAGCAATAGTGTTCTAATGCTTCTTAAAACGCGATATCGCATCTCATTTCTATGTTTCATGGTAAGATATAATATGATTTGCAAAGTGTCATGTATTCCTCGTCTACACTTCAAAAGAATGTGAATGCGACACTTCCTTGCAAGGAAATAGCGTTTGCAGATGTCTACCTATCGCAGCAATAGAGTTCTAATGCTTCTTAAAACGCGATATCGCATCTCATTTCTATGTTTCATGGTAAGATATAATATGATGTGCGAAGTGTCATGTATTCCTCGTCTACACTTCAAATGAATGTAAATGCGACACTTCCTTGCAAAGAAATAGCGTCCGCAGATATCTAGGTATCGTAGCGATAGAGTACTTATGATTCTTAAAACGCGATATCGCATCTCATTTCTATGCTTCATGGTAAGATATAATATGATTTGCGAAGTGTTATGTATTCCTCGTCTACACTTCAAATGAATGTAAATGCGACACTTCCTTGCAAGGAAATAGCGTCCGCAGATGTCTAGGTATCGTAGCAATAGAGTTCTAATGCTTCTTAAAACGCGATATCGCATCTCATTTCTATGTTTCATGGTAAGATATAATATGATTTGCAAAGTGTCATGTATTCCTCGTCTACACTTCAAATGAATGTA
This sequence comes from Xylocopa sonorina, assembly GCF_050948175.1. NCBI lineage: Eukaryota > Metazoa > Arthropoda > Insecta > Hymenoptera > Apidae > Xylocopa > Xylocopa sonorina. The sequence continues at coordinate 794,401 of NW_027490097.1, forward strand.
AATGCGACACTTCCTTGCAAGGAAATAGCGTCTGCAGATGTCTACGTATCGTAGCAATAGAGTTCTTATGATTCTTAAAACGCGATATTGCATCTCATTTCTATGTTTCATGGTAAGATATAATGTGATTTGCGAAGTGTTATGTATTCCTCGTCTACACTTCAAAGGAATGTGAATGCGACACTTCCTCGCTAGGAAATAGCGTTTGCAGATGTCTACGTATCGTAGCAATAGATTTCTAATGCTTCTTAAAACGCGATATCGCATCTGATTTCTTTGTTTCATGGTAAGACATAATATGATTTGCGAAGTGTCATGTATTCCTCGTCTACACTTCAAATGAATGCAAATGCGACACTTCCTTGCTAGGAAATAGCGTCTGCAGATGTCTAGGTATCGTAGCAATAGAGTTCAAATGCTTCTTAAAACGAGATATTGCATCTCATATCTATGTTTCATGATAAGATATAATACTCATTGCGAAGTGTTATGCATTCCTCGTTTACACTTCAAATGACTGTAAATGCGACACTTCCTTGCAACGAAATAGGGTTTGCAGATGTCTACCTATCGTAGCAATAGAGTTCTAATGCTTCGTAAAACGCGATATCGCATGTCATTTCTATGTTTCATGGTAAGATATAACATGATTTGCGAAGTGTTATGTATTCCTCGTCTACACTTAAAGTGAATTTAAATGCGATACTTCCTTGCAAGGAAATAGCGTTTGCAGATGTCTACGTATCGTAGCAATAGAGTTCTTATGATTCTTAAAACGCGATATCGCATCCCATTTCTATGTTTCATGGTAAGATATAATATGATTTGCGAAGTGTCATGTATTCCTCGTCTACCCTTCAAGTGAATGTGAATGCGACACTTCCTCGCTAGGAAATAGCGTTTGCAGATGTCTACGTATCGTAGCAATAGAGTTCATATGATTCTTAAAACGCGATATGGCATCTCATTTCTATGTTTCGTGGTAAGATATAACATGATTTGCGAAGTGTTATGTATTCCTCGTCTACACTTCAAGTGAATTTGAATGCGATACTTCCTCGCTATGAAATAGCGTTTGCAGATGTCTACGTACCGTAGCAATAGATTTCTAATGCTTCTTAAAACGCGATATCGCATCTGATTTCTTTGTTTCATGGTAAGATATAATATGATTTGCGAAGTGTTATGTATTCCTCGTCTACACTTCAAATGAATGCAAATGCGGCACTTCCTTGCTAGGAAATAGCGTCTGCAGATGTCTAGGTATCGTAGCAATAGAGTTCTTATGATTCTTAAAACGCGATATCGCATCTCATATCTATGTTTCACGATAAGATATAATACTCATGGCGAAGTGTTATGCATTCCTCGTCTACGATTCAAATGAATGTAAATGCGACACTTCCTTGCAAGGAAATAGCGTTTGCAGATGTCTACGTGTCGTAGCAATAGATTTCTAATGCTTCTTAAAACGCGATATCGCATCTCATTTCTATGTTTCATGGTAAGATATAATATGATTTGCGAAGTGTTATGTATTCCTCGTCTACACTTCAAATGAATGTGAATGCGACACTTCCTCGCTAGGAAATAGCGTTTGCAGATGTCTTAATCTCGTAGCAATAGATTTCTAATGCTTCTTAAAACGCGACATCTCATCTCATTTCTATGTTTCATGGTAAGATATAATATGATTTGCGAAGTGATATGTATTCCTCGTCTACACTTCAAATGAATGTAAATGCGACACTTCCTTGCTAGGAAATAGCGTCAGCAGATGTCTAGGTATCGTAGCAATAGAGTTCTTATGATTCTTAAAACGCGATATCGCATCTCATTTCTATGCTTCATGGTAAGATATAATATGATTTGCGAAGTGTTATGTATTCCTCGTCTACACTTCAAATGAATGTAAATGCGACACTTCCTTGCAAGGAAATAGCGTCCGCAGATGTCTAGGTATCGTAGCAATAGAGTTCTAATGCTTCTTAAAACGCGATATCGCATCTCATTTCTATGTTTCATGGTAAGATATAATATGATTTGCAAAGTGTCATGTATTCCTCGTCTACACTTCAAATGAATGTAAATGCGACACTTCCTTGCAAGGAAATAGCGTCTGCAGATGTCTACGTATCGTAGCAATAGAGTTCTTATGATTCTTAAAACGCGATATTGCATCTCATTTCTATGTTTCATGGTAAGATATAATGTGATTTGCGAAGTGTTATGTATTCCTCGTCTACACTTCAAAGGAATGTGAATGCGACACTTCCTCGCTAGGAAATAGCGTTTGCAGATGTCTACGTATCGTAGCAATAGATTTCTAATGCTTCTTAAAACGCGATATCGCATCTGATTTCTTTGTTTCATGGTAAGACATAATATGATTTGCGAAGTGTCATGTATTCCTCGTCTACACTTCAAATGAATGCAAATGCGACACTTCCTTGCTAGGAAATAGCGTCTGCAGATGTCTAGGTATCGTAGCAATAGAGTTCAAATGCTTCTTAAAACGAGATATTGCATCTCATATCTATGTTTCATGATAAGATATAATACTCATTGCGAAGTGTTATGCATTCCTCGTTTACACTTCAAATGACTGTAAATGCGACACTTCCTTGCAACGAAATAGGGTTTGCAGATGTCTACCTATCGTAGCAATAGAGTTCTAATGCTTCGTAAAACGCGATATCGCATGTCATTTCTATGTTTCATGGTAAGATATAACATGATTTGCGAAGTGTTATGTATTCCTCGTCTACACTTAAAGTGAATTTAAATGCGATACTTCCTTGCAAGGAAATAGCGTTTGCAGATGTCTACGTATCGTAGCAATAGAGTTCTTATGATTCTTAAAACGCGATATCGCATCCCATTTCTATGTTTCATGGTAAGATATAATATGATTTGCGAAGTGTCATGTATTCCTCGTCTACCCTTCAAGTGAATGTGAATGCGACACTTCCTCGCTAGGAAATAGCGTTTGCAGATGTCTACGTATCGTAGCAATAGAGTTCATATGATTCTTAAAACGCGATATGGCATCTCATTTCTATGTTTCGTGGTAAGATATAACATGATTTGCGAAGTGTTATGTATTCCTCGTCTACACTTCAAGTGAATTTGAATGCGATACTTCCTCGCTATGAAATAGCGTTTGCAGATGTCTACGTACCGTAGCAATAGATTTCTAATGCTTCTTAAAACGCGATATCGCATCTGATTTCTTTGTTTCATGGTAAGATATAATATGATTTGCGAAGTGTTATGTATTCCTCGTCTACACTTCAAATGAATGCAAATGCGGCACTTCCTTGCTAGGAAATAGCGTCTGCAGATGTCTAGGTATCGTAGCAATAGAGTTCTTATGATTCTTAAAACGCGATATCGCATCTCATATCTATGTTTCACGATAAGATATAATACTCATGGCGAAGTGTTATGCATTCCTCGTCTACGATTCAAATGAATGTAAATGCGACACTTCCTTGCAAGGAAATAGCGTTTGCAGATGTCTACGTGTCGTAGCAATAGATTTCTAATGCTTCTTAAAACGCGATATCGCATCTCATTTCTATGTTTCATGGTAAGATATAATATGATTTGCGAAGTGTTATGTATTCCTCGTCTACACTTCAAATGAATGTGAATGCGACACTTCCTCGCTAGGAAATAGCGTTTGCAGATGTCTTAATCTCGTAGCAATAGATTTCTAATGCTTCTTAAAACGCGATATCTCATCTCATTTCTATGTTTCATGGTAAGATATAATATGATTTGCGAAGTGATATGTATTCCTCGTCTACACTTCAAATGAATGTAAATGCGACACTTCCTTGCTAGGAAATAGCGTCAGCAGATGTCTAGGTATCGTAGCAATAGAGTTCTTATGATTCTTAAAACGCGATATCGCACCTCATTTCTATGTTTCATGGTAAGATATAATATGATTTGCGAAGTGTTATGTATTCCTCGTCTGCACTTCAAGTAATTGTAAAAGCGACACTTCCTTGCAAGGAAATAGCGTTTGCAGATGTCTACGTATCGTAGCAATAGATTTCTAATGCTTCTTAAAACGCGATATCGCATCCCATTTCTATGTTTCATGGTAAGATATAATATGATTTGCGAAGTGTCATGTATGCCTCGTCTACACTTCAAATGAATGTAAATGCGACACTTCCTTGCTAGGAAATAGCGTCTGCAGATGTCTAGGTATCGTTGCAATAGAGTTCTAGTGCTTCTTAAAACGCGATATCGCATCCTATTTCTATGTTTCATGTTAAGATATAATATGATTTGCGATGTGTTATGTATTCCTCGTCTACACTTAAAATGAATGTTAATGCGACACTTCCTTGCAAGGAAATAGCGTTAGCAGATGTCTACGTATCGTAGCAATAGAGTTCTTATGATTCTTAAAACGAGATATTGCATCTCATATCTATGTTTCATGATAAGATATAATATTCATTGCGAAGTGTTATGCATTCCTCGTCTACGATTCAAATGACTGTATTTGCGACACTTCCTTGCAAGGAAATACCGTTTGCAGGTGTCTACGTATCGTAGCAATGGAGTTTTTACGATTCTTAAAACGCGATATCGCATCTCATTTCTATGTTTCATGGTAAGATATAATATGATTTGCGAAGTGTTATGTATTCCTCGTCTACACTTCAAATGAATGTGAATGCAACACTTCCTCGCTAGGAAATAGCGTTTGCAGATGTCTACATCTCGTAGCAATAGATTTCTAATGCTTCTTAAAACGCGATATCGCATCTCATTTCTATGTTTCATGGTAAGATATAATATGATTTGCGAAGTGATATGTATTCCTCGTCTACACTTCAAATGAATGTAAATGCGACACTTCCTTGCTAGGAAATAGCGTCAGCAGATGTCTAGGTATCGTAGCAATAGAGTTCTTATGATTCTTAAAACGCGATATCGCATCTCATTTCTATGTTTCATGGTAAGATATAATATGATTTGCGAAGTGTTATGTATTCCTCGTCTACACTTCAAATGAATGTAAATGCGACACTTCCTTGCAAGGAAATAGCGACCGCAGATGTCTAGGTATCGTAGCGATAGAGTTCTTATGATTCTTAAAACGCGAAATCGCATCTCATTTCTATGCTTCATGGTAAGATATAATATGATTTGCAGTGTGTTACGTATTCCTCTTCTACACTTCAAATGAATGTAGATGCGACACTTCCTTGCTAGGAAATAGCGTCTGCAGATGTCTAGGTATCGTAGCGATAGAGTTCTAATGCTTCTTAAAACGCGATATCGCATCTCATTTCTATGTTTCATGGTAATATATAATATGATTTGCGAAGTGTTATGTATTCCTCGTCTACACTTCAAATGAATGTAAATGCGACACTTCCTTGCAAGGAAATAGCGTTTGCAGATGTCTACCTATCGCAGCAATAGAGTTCTAATGCTTCTTAAAACGCGATATCGCATCTCATTTCTATGTTTCATGGTAAGATATAATATGATGTGCGAAGTGTCATGTATTCCTCGTCTACACTTCAAATGACTGTAAATGCGACACTTCCTTGCAACGAAATAGGGTTTGCAGATGTCTACCTATCGTAGCAATAGAGTTCTAATGCTTCGTAAAACGCGATATCGCATGTCATTTCTATGTTTCATGGTAAGATATAACATGATTTGCGAAGTGTTATGTATTCCTCGTCTACACTTAAAGTGAATTTGAATGCGATACTTCCTTGCAAGGAAATAGCGTTTGCAGATGTCTACGTATCGTAGCAATAGAGTTCTTATGATTCTTAAAACGCGATATCGCACCTCATTTCTATGTTTCATGGTAAGATATAATATGATTTGCGAAGTGTTATGTATTCCTCGTCTACACTTCAAATGAATGTAAATGCGACACTTCCTTGCTAGGAAAGAGCGTTTGCAGATGTCTTAATCTCGTAGCAATAGATTTCTAATGCTTCTTAAAACGCGATATCGCATCTCATTTCTATGTTTCATGGTAAGATATAATGTGATTTGCGAAGTGTTATGTATTCCTCGTCTACACTTCAAAGGAATGTGAATGCGACACTTCCTCGCTAGGAAATAGCGTTTGCAGATGTCTACGTACCGTAGCAATAGATTTCTAATGCTTCTTAAAACGCGATATCGCATCTGATTTCTTTGTTTCATGGTAAGATATAATATGATTTGCGAAGTATTATGTATTCCTCGTCTACACTTCAAATGAATGCAAATGCGACACTTCCTTGCTAGGAAATAGCGTCTGCAGATGTCTAGGTATCGTAGCAATAGAGTTCTTATGATCCTTAAAACGCGATATCGCATCTCATATCTATGTTTCATGATAAGATATAATACTCATTGCGAAGTGTTATGCATTCCTCGTCTACGATTCAAATGAATGTAAATGCGACACTTCCTTGCAAGGAAATAGCGTTTGCAGATGTCTACGTGTCGTAGCAATAGATTTCTAATGCTTCTTAAATCGCGACATCGCATCTCATTTTTATGTTTCATGGTAAGATATAATATGATTTGCGAAGTGTTATGTATTCCTCGTCTACACTTCAAATGAATGTGAATGCGACACTTCCTCGCTAGGAAATAGCGTTTGCAGATGTCTTTATCTCGTAGCAATAGATTTCTAGTGCTTCTTAAAACTCGATATCTCATCTCATTTCTATGTTTCATGGTAAGATATAATATGATTTGCGAAGTGTTATGTATTCCTCGTCTACACTTCAAATGAAAGTAAATGCGACACTTCCTTGCAAGGAAATAGCGTTTGCAGATGTCATCGTATCGTGGCAATAGTGTTCCTATGATTCTTAAAACGCGATTCCGTATCTCATTTCTATGTTTCATGGTAAGATATAGTATGATTTGCGAAGTGTTATGTATTCCTCGTCTACACTTCAAATGAATGTAAATGCGACACTTCCTTGCTAGGAAATAGCGTCTGCAGATGTCTAGGTATCGTAGAGATAGAGTTCTAATGCTTCTTAAAACGCGATATCGCATCTCATTTTTATGCTTCATGGTAAGATATAATATGATTTGCGAAGTGTTATGTATTCCTCGTCTATACTTCAAATGAATGTAAATGCGACACTTCCTTGCAAAGAAATAGCGTCCGCAGATATCTAGGTATCGTAGCGATAGAGTACTTATGATTCTTAAAACGCGATATCGCATCTCATTTCTATGCTTCATGGTAAGATATAATATGATGTGCGATGTGTCATGTATTCCTCGTCTACACTTCAAATGAATGTAAATGCGACACTTCCTTGCAAAGAAATAGCGTCCGCAGATATCTAGGTATCGTAGCGATAGAGTTCTAATGCTTCTTAAAACGCGATATCGCATCTCATTTCTATGTTTCATGGTAATATATAATATGATTTGCGAAGTGTTATGTATTCCTCGTCTACACTTCAAATGAATGTAAATGCGACACTTCCTTGCAAGGAAATAGCGTCCGCAGATGTCTAGGTATCGTAGCAATAGAGTTCTAATGCTTCTTAAAACGCGATATCGCATCTCATTTCTATGTTTCATGGTAAGATATAATATGATTTGCAAAGTGTCATGTATTCCTCGTCTACACTTCAAATGAATGTAAATGCGACACTTCCTTGCAAAGAAATAGCGTCCGCAGATATCTAGGTATCGTTGCAATAGAGTTCTAGTGCTTCTTAAAACGCGATATCGCATCCTATTTCTATGTTTCATGTTAAGATATAATATGATTTGCGATGTGTTATGTATTCCTCGTCTACACTTAAAATGAATGTTAATGCGACACTTCCTTGCAAGGAAATAGCGTTAGCAGATGTCTACGTATCGTAGCAATAGAGTTCTTATGATTCTTAAAACGAGATATTGCATCTCATATCTATGTTTCATGATAAGATATAATATTCATTGCGAAGTGTTATGCATTCCTCGTCTACGATTCAAATGACTGTATTTGCGACACTTCCTTGCAAGGAAATACCGTTTGCAGGTGTCTACGTATCGTAGCAATGGAGTTTTTACGATTCTTAAAACGCGATATCGCATCTCATTTCTATGTTTCATGGTAAGATATAATATGATTTGCGAAGTGTTATGTATTCCTCGTCTACACTTCAAATGAATGTGAATGCAACACTTCCTCGCTAGGAAATAGCGTTTGCAGATGTCTACATCTCGTAGCAATAGATTTCTAATGCTTCTTAAAACGCGATATCGCATCTCATTTCTTTGTTTCATGGTAAGACATAATATGATTTGCGAAGTGTCATGTATTCCTCGTCTACACTTCAAATGAATGCAAATGCGACACTTCCTTGCTAGGAAATAGCGTCAGCAGATGTCTAGGTATCGTAGCAATAGAGTTCTTATGATTCTTAAAACGCGATATCGCATCTCATTTCTATGTTTCATGGTAAGATATAATATGATTTGCGAAGTGTTATGTATTCCTCGTCTACACTTCAAATGAATGTAAATGCGACACTTCCTTGCAAGGAAATAGCGACCGCAGATGTCTAGGTATCGTAGCGATAGAGTTCTTATGATTCTTAAAACGCGAAATCGCATCTCATTTCTATGCTTCATGGTAAGATATAATATGATTTGCAGTGTGTTACGTATTCCTCTTCTACACTTCAAATGAATGTAGATGCGACACTTCCTTGCTAGGAAATAGCGTCTGCAGATGTCTAGGTATCGTAGCGATAGAGTTCTAATGCTTCTTAAAACGCGATATCGCATCTCATTTCTATGTTTCATGGTAATATATAATATGATTTGCGAAGTGTTATGTATTCCTCGTCTACACTTCAAATGAATGTAAATGCGACACTTCCTTGCAAGGAAATAGCGTTTGCAGATGTCTACCTATCGCAGCAATAGAGTTCTAATGCTTCTTAAAACGCGATATCGCATCTCATTTTATGTTTCATGGTAAGATATAATATGATGTGCGAAGTGTCATGTATTCCTCGTCTACACTTCAAATGACTGTAAATGCGACACTTCCTTGCAACGAAATAGGGTTTGCAGATGTCTACCTATCGTAGCAATAGAGTTCTAATGCTTCGTAAAACGCGATATCGCATGTCATTTCTATGTTTCATGGTAAGATATAACATGATTTGCGAAGTGTTATGTATTCCTCGTCTACACTTAAAGTGAATTTGAATGCGATACTTCCTTGCAAGGAAATAGCGTTTGCAGATGTCTACGTATCGTAGCAATAGAGTTCTTATGATTCTTAAAACGCGATATCGCACCTCATTTCTATGTTTCATGGTAAGATATAATATGATTTGCGAAGTGTTATGTATTCCTCGTCTACACTTCAAATGAATGTAAATGCGACACTTCCTTGCTAGGAAAGAGCGTTTGCAGATGTCTTAATCTCGTAGCAATAGATTTCTAATGCTTCTTAAAACGCGATATCGCATCTCATTTCTATGTTTCATGGTAAGATATAATGTGATTTGCGAAGTGTTATGTATTCCTCGTCTACACTTCAAAGGAATGTGAATGCGACACTTCCTCGCTAGGAAATAGCGTTTGCAGATGTCTACGTACCGTAGCAATAGATTTCTAATGCTTCTTAAAACGCGATATCGCATCTGATTTCTTTGTTTCATGGTAAGATATAATATGATTTGCGAAGTATTATGTATTCCTCGTCTACACTTCAAATGAATGCAAATGCGACACTTCCTTGCTAGGAAATAGCGTCTGCAGATGTCTAGGTATCGTAGCAATAGAGTTCTTATGATCCTTAAAACGCGATATCGCATCTCATATCTATGTTTCATGATAAGATATAATACTCATTGCGAAGTGTTATGCATTCCTCGTCTACGATTCAAATGAATGTAAATGCGACACTTCCTTGCAAGGAAATAGCGTTTGCAGATGTCTACGTGTCGTAGCAATAGATTTCTAATGCTTCTTAAATCGCGACATCGCATCTCATTTTTATGTTTCATGGTAAGATATAATATGATTTGCGAAGTGTTATGTATTCCTCGTCTACACTTCAAATGAATGTGAATGCGACACTTCCTCGCTAGGAAATAGCGTTTGCAGATGTCTTTATCTCGTAGCAATAGATTTCTAGTGCTTCTTAAAACTCGATATCTCATCTCATTTCTATGTTTCATGGTAAGATATAATATGATTTGCGAAGTGTTATGTATTCCTCGTCTACACTTCAAATGAAAGTAAATGCGACACTTCCTTGCAAGGAAATAGCGTTTGCAGATGTCATCGTATCGTGGCAATAGTGTTCCTATGATTCTTAAAACGCGATTCCGTATCTCATTTCTATGTTTCATGGTAAGATATAGTATGATTTGCGAAGTGTTATGTATTCCTCGTCTACACTTCAAATGAATGCAAATGCGACACTTCCTTGCTAGGAAATAGCGTCTGCAGATGTCTAGGTATCGTAGCAATAGAGTTCAAATGCTTCTTAAAACGAGATATTGCATCTCATATCTATGTTTCATGATAAGATATAATACTCATTGCGAAGTGTTATGCATTCCTCGTTTACACTTCAAATGACTGTAAATGCGACACTTCCTTGCAACGAAATAGGGTTTGCAGATGTCTACCTATCGTAGCAATAGAGTTCTAGTGCTTCGTAAAACGCGATATCGCATGTCATTTCTATGTTTCATGGTAAGATATAACATGATTTGCGAAGTGTTATGTATTCCTCGTCTACACTTAAAGTGAATTTGAATGCGATACTTCCTTGCAAGGAAATAGCGTTTGCAGATGTCTACGTATCGTAGCAATAGAGTTCTTATGATTCTTAAAACGCGATATCGCATCCCATTTCTATGTTTCATGGTAAGATATAATATGATTTGCGAAGTGTCATGTATTCCTCGTCTACCCTTCAAATGAATGTGAATGCGACACTTCCTCGCTAGGAAATAGCGTTTGCAGATGTCTACGTATCGTAGCAATAGAGTTCATATGATTCTTAAAACGCGAAATGGCATCTCATTTCTATGTTTCATGGTAAGATATAACATGATTTGCGAAGTGTTATGTATTCCTCGTCTACACTTCAAGTGAATTTGAATGCGATACTTCCTCGCTATGAAATAGCGTTTGCAGATGTCTACGTACCGTAGCAATAGATTTCTAATGCTTCTTAAAGCGCGATATCGCATCTGATTTCTTTGTTTCATGGTAAGATATAATATGATTTGCGAAGTGTTATGCATTCCTCGTCTACACTTCAAATGAATGCAAATGCGACACTTCCTTGCTAGGAAATAGCGTCTGCAGATGTCTAGGTATCGTAGCAATAGAGTTCTTATGATTCTTAAAACGCGATATCGCATCTCATATCTATGTTTCATGATAAGATATAATACTCATTGCGAAGTGTTATTGCATTCCTCGTCTACGATTCAAATGAATGTAAATGCGACACTTCCTTGCAAGGAAATAGCGTTTGCAGATGTCTACGTGTCGTAGCAATAGATTTCTAATGCTTCTTAAAACGCGATATCGCATCTCATTTCTATGTTTCATGGTAAGATATAATATGATTTGCGAAGTGTTATGTATTCCTCGTCTACACTTCAAATGAATGTGAATGCGACACTTCCTCGCTAGGAAATAGCGTTTGCAGATGTCTAGGTATCGTAGCAATAGTGTTCTAATGCTTCTTAAAACGCGATATCGCATCTCATTTCTATGTTTCATGGTAAGATATAATATGATTTGCAAAGTGTCATGTATTCCTCGTCTACACTTCAAAAGAATGTGAATGCGACACTTCCTTGCAAGGAAATAGCGTTTGCAGATGTCTACCTATCGCAGCAATAGAGTTCTAATGCTTCTTAAAACGCGATATCGCATCTCATTTCTATGTTTCATGGTAAGATATAATATGATGTGCGATGTGTCATGTATTCCTCGTCTACACTTCAAATGAATGTAAATGCGACACTTCCTTGCAAAGAAATAGCGTCCGCAGATATCTAGGTATCGTAGCGATAGAGTTCTAATGCTTCTTAAAACGCGATATCGCATCTCATTTCTATGTTTCATGGTAATATATAATATGATTTGCGAAGTGTTATGTATTCCTCGTCTACACTTCAAATGAATGTAAATGCGACACTTCCTTGCAAGGAAATAGCGTCCGCAGATGTCTAGGTATCGTAGCAATAGAGTTCTAATGCTTCTTAAAACGCGATATCGCATCTCATTTCTATGTTTCATGGTAAGATATAATATGATTTGCAATGTGTCATGTATTCCTCGTCTACACTTCAAATGAATGTAAATGCGACACTTCCTTGCAAAGAAATAGCGTCCGCAGATATCTAGGTATCGTAGCGATAGAGTACTTATGATTCTTAAAACGCGATATCGCATCTCATTTCTATGCTTCATGGTAAGATATAATATGATTTGCGAAGTGTTATGTATTCCTCGTCTACACTTCAAATGAATGTAAATGCGACACATCCTTGCAAGGAAATAGCGTCCGCAGATGTCTAGGTATCGTAGCAATAGAGTTCTAATGCTTCTTAAAACGCGATATCGCATCTCATTTCTATGTTTCATGGTAAGATATAATATGATTTGCAAAGTGTCATGTATTCCTCGTCTACACTTCAAATGAATGTAAATGCGACACTTCCTTGCAAGGAAATAGCGTCTGCAGATGTCTACGTATCGTAGCAATAGAGTTCTTATGCTTCTTAAAACGCGATATCGCATCTAATTTCTTTGTTTCATGGTAAGACATAATATGATTTGCGAAGTGTCATGTATTCCTCGTCTACACTTCAAATGAATGCAAATGCGACACTTCCTTGCTAGGAAATAGCGTCTGCAGATGTCTAGGTATCGTAGCAATACAGTTCAAATGCTTCTTAAAACGAGATATTGCATCTCATATCTATGTTTCATGATAAGATATAATACTCATTGCGAAGTGTTATGCATTCCTCGTTTACACTTCAAATGACTGTAAATGCGACACTTCCTTGCAACGAAATAGGGTTTGCAGATGTCTACCTATCGTAGCAATAGAGTTCTAATGCTTCGTAAAACGCGATATCGCATGTCATTTCTATGTTTCATGGTAAGATATAACATGATTTGCGAAGTGTTATGTATTCCTCGTCTACACTTAAAGTGAATTTGAATGCGATACTTCCTTGCAAGGAAATAGCGTTTGCAGATGTCTACGTATCGTAGCAATAGAGTTCTTATGATTCTTAAAACGCGATATCGCATCCCATTTCTATGTTTCATGGTAAGATATAATAAGATTTGCGAAGTGTCATGTATTCCTCGTCTACCCTTCAAATGAATGTGAATGCGACACTTCCTCGCTAGGAAATAGCGTTTGCAGATGTCTACGTATCGTAGCAATAGAGTTCATATGATTCTTAAAACGCGATATGGCATCTCATTTCTATGTTTCATGGTAAGATATAACATGATTTGCGAAGTGTTGTGTATTCCTCGTCTACACTTCAAGTGAATTTGAATGCGATACTTCCTCGCTATGAAATAGCGTTTGCAGATGTCTACGTACCGTAGCAATAGATTTCTAATGCTTCTTAAAACGCGATATCGCATCTGATTTCTTTGTTTCATGGTAAGATATAATATGATTTGCGAAGTGTTATGTATTCCTCGTCTACACTTCAAATGAATGTAAATGCGACACTTCCTTGCAAAGAAATAGCGTCCGCAGATATCTAGGTATCGTAGCGATAGAGTACTTATGATTCTTAAAACGCGATATCGCATCTCATTTCTATGCTTCATGGTAAGATATAATATGATTTGCGAAGTGTTATGTATTCCTCGTCTACACTTCAAATGAATGTAAATGCGACACTTCCTTGCAAGGAAATAGCGTCCGCAGATGTCTAGGTATCGTAGCAATAGAGTTCTAATGCTTCTTAAAACGCGATATCGCATCTCATTTCTATGTTTCATGGTAAGATATAATATGATTTGCAAAGTGTCATGTATTCCTCGTCTACACTTCAAATGAATGTAAATGCGACACTTCCTTGCAAGGAAATAGCGTCTGCAGATGTCTACGTATCGTAGCAATAGATTTCTTATGATTCTTAAAACGCGATATTGCATCTCATTTCTATGTTTCATGGTAAGATATAATGTGATTTGCGAAGTGTTATGTATTCCTCGTCTACACTTCAAAGGAATGTGAATGCGACACTTCCTCGCTAGGAAATAGCGTTTGCAGATGTCTACGTATCGTAGCAATAGAGTTCATATGATTCTTAAAACGCGAAATGGCATCTCATTTCTATGTTTCATGGTAAGATATAACATGATTTGCGAAGTGTTATGTATTCCTCGTCTACACTTCAAGTGAATTTGAATGCGATACTTCCTCGCTATGAAATAGCGTTTGCAGATGTCTACGTACCGTAGCAATGGATTTCTAATGCTTCTTAAAACGCGATATCGCATCTGATTTCTTTGTTTCATGGTAAGATATAATATGATTTGCGAAGTGTTATGTATTCCTCGTCTACACTTCAAATGAATGCAAATGCGACACTTCCTTGCTAGGAAATAGCGTCTGCAGATGTCTAGGTATCGTAGCAATAGAGTTCTTATGATTCTTAAAACGCGATATCGCATCTCATATCTATGTTTCATGATAAGATATAATACTCATTGCGAAGTGTTATGCATTCCTCGTCTACGATTCAAATGAATGTAAATGCGACACTTCCTTGCAAGGAAATAGCGTTTGCAGATGTCTACGTGTCGTAGCAATAGATTTCTAATGCTTCTTAAAACGCGATATCGCATCTCATTTCTATGTTTCATGGTAAGATATAATATGATTTGCGAAGTGTTATGTATTCCTCGTCTACACTTCAAATGAATGTGAATGCGACACTTCCTCGCTAGAAAATAGCGTTTGCAGATGTCTTAATCTCGTAGCAATAGATTTCTAATGCTTCTTAAAACGCGATATCTCATCTCCTTTCTATGTTTCATGGTAAGATATAATATGATTTGCGAAGTGATATGTATTCCTCGTCTACACTTCAAATGCATGTAAATGCGACACTTCCTTGCTAGGAAATAGCGTCAGCAGATGTCTAGGTATCGTAGCAATAGAGTTCTTATGATTCTTAAAACGCGATATCGCACCTCATTTCTATGTTTCATGGTAAGATATAATATGATTTGCGAAGTGTTAAGTATTCCTCGCCTACACTTCAAATGAATGTGAATGCGATACTTCCTCGCTAGGAAATAGCGTTTGCAGATGTCTGCGTATCGTAGCAATAGTGTTCTTATGATTCTTAAAACGCGATATCGCATCTCATTTCTATGTTTCATAGTAAGATATAATATGATTTGCGATGTGCTATGTATTCCTCGTCTACACTTCAAACGAATATAAATGCGACACTTCCTTGCTAGGAAATAGCGTCTGCAGTGTCTAGGTATCGTAGCGATAGTGTTCTAATGCTTCTTAAAACGCGATATCGAATCTCATTTCTATGTTTCCTGGTAAGATATAATATGATTTGCGAAGTGTTACGTAATCCTCGTCTACACTTCAAATGAATGTAAATGTGACACTTCCTTGCTAGGAAATGGCGTCTGCAGATGTCTAGGTATCGTAGCGATAGAGTTCTAATGCTTCTTAAAACGCGATATCGCATCTCATTTCTATGTTTCATGGTAAGATATAATATGATTTGCGAAGTGTTATGTATTCCTCGCCTACACTTCAAATGAATGTAAATGCGACACTTCCTTGCAAGGAAATAGCGTTTGCAGATGTCTACCTATCGTAGCAATAGAGTTCTAATGCTTCTTAAAACGCGATATCGCATCTCATTTCCATGTTTCATGGTAAGATATAATATTCATTGCGAAGTGTTATGCATTCCTCGTCTACGATTCAAATGAATGTAAATGCGACACTTCCTTGCAAGGAAATAGCGTTTGCAGATGTCTACGTATCGTAGCAATAGATTTCTTATGATTCTTAAAACGCGATATCGCATCCCATTTCTGTGTTTCATGGTAAGATATAATATGATTTGCGAAGAGTCTCGTATTCCTCGTCTGCACTTCAAATGAACGTGAATGCGACACTTCCTCGCTAGGAGATAGCGTTTGCAGATGCCTACGTATCGTAGCAATAGAGTTCAAATGCTTCTTAAAACGAGATATTGCATCTCATATCTATGTTTCATGATAAGATATAATATTCATTGCGAAGTGTTATGCATTCCTCGTCTACGATTCAAATGAATGTAAATGCGACACTTCCTTGCAAGGAAATAGCGTTTGCAGATGTTTACGTATCGTAGCAATAGAGTTCATATGATTCTTAAAACGCGATGTTGCATCTCATTTCTATGTTTCATGGTAAGATATAACATGATTTGCGAAGTGTTATGTATTCCTCGCCTACACTTCAAATGAATGTGAATGCGATACTTCCTCGCTAGGATATAGCGTCTGCAGATGTCTAGATATCGTAGCAATAGAGTTCAAATGCTTCTTAAAACGAGTTATTGCATCTCATATATATGTTTCATGATAAGATATAATATTCATTGCGAAGTGTTATGCATTCCTCGTCTACGATTCAAATGAAAGTAAATGCGACACTTCCTTGCAAGGAAATAGCGTTCGCAGTTGTCTACGTATCGTAGCAATAGAGTTCTTATGATTCTTAAAACGCGATATCGCATCTCATTTCTATCTTTCATGGTAAGATATAATATGATTTGCGAAGTGTAATGTATTCCTCGTCTACACTTCAAATGAATGTGAATGCGACACTTCCTCGATAGGAAATAGCGTTTGCAGATGTCTACGTATCGTAGCAGTAGTGTTCTTATGATTCTTAAAACGCGATGTCGCATCTCAATTCTATGTTTCATGGTAAGATATAATATGATTTGCGAAGTGTCATGTATTCCTCGTCTACATTTCAAATGCATGTAAATGCGACACTTCCTTGGTAGGAAATAGCGTCTGCAGATGTTTAGGTATCGTAGCAATAGAGCTCTAATACTTCTTAAAACGCGATATCGCATCTCATTTCTATGTTTCGTGGTAAGATGTAATATGATTTGAGAAGTGTTATGTATTCCTCCTCTACACTTCAAATGAATGTGAATGCGATACTTCCTCGCTAGGAAATAGCGTTTGCAGATGTCTGCGTATCGTAGCAATAGTGTTCTTATGATTCTTAAAACGCGATATCGCATCTCATTTCTATGTTTCATAGTAAGATATAATATGATATGCGATGTGTTATGTATTCCTCGTCTACACTTCAAATGAATGTAAATGCGACACTTCCTTGCTAGGAAATAGCGTCTGCAGATGACTAGGTATCGTAGCGATAGTGTTCTAATGCTTCTTTAATCGCGATATCAAATCTCATTTCTATGTTTCATGGTAAGATATAATATGATTTGCGAAGTGTTATGTATTCCACGTCTACACTTCAAATGAATGTAAATGCGACACTTCCTTGCTAGGAAATAGCGTCTGCAGATGTCTAGGTATCGTAGCGATAGAGTTCTAATGCTTCTTAAAACGAGATATTGCATCTCATATCTACGTTTCATGGTAAGATATAACATGATTTGCGAAGTGTTATGTATTCCTCGTCTACACTTCAAGTGAATTTGAATGCGATACTTCCTTGCAAGGAAATAGCGTTTGCAGATGTCTACGTATCGTAGCAATAGAGTTCTTATGATTCTTAAAACGCGATATCGCATCCCATTTCTATGTTTCATGGTAAGATATAATATGATTTGCGAAGTGTCATGTATTCCTCGTCTACCCTTCAAATGAATGTGAATGCGACACTTCCTCGCTAGGAAATAGCGTTTGCAGATGTCTAGGTATTGTAGCAATAGAGGTCAAATGCTTCTTAAAACGAGATATTGCATCTCATATCTATGTTTCAAGATAAGATATAATATTCATTGCGAAGTGTTATGCATTCCTCGTCTACGATTCAAATGAAAGTAAATGCGACACTTCCTTGCAAGGAAATAGCGTTTGCAGATGTCTACGTATCGTAGCAATAGAGTTCATATGATTCTTAAAGCGCGATATCGCATCTCATTTCTATGTTTCATGGTAAGATATAACATGATTTCCGAAGTGTTAAGTATTCCTCGTCTACACTTCAAATGAATGTAAATGCGACACTTCCTTGCAAGGAAATAGCGTTTGCAGATGTCTACGTATCGTAGCAATAGAGTTCATATGATTCTTAAAGCGCGATATCGCATCTCATTTCTATGTTTCATGGTAAGATATAACATGATTTGCGAAGTGTTAAGTATTCCTCGTCTACACTTCAAATGAATGTGAATGCGATACTTCCTCGCTAGGAAATAGCGTTTGCAGATATCTGCGTATCGTAGCAATAGTGTTCTTATGATTCTTAAAACGCGATGTCGCATCTCATTTCCATGTTTCATGGTAAGGTATAATATGATTTGCGAAGTGTCACGTATTCCTCGACTACAATTCAAATGAATGTAAATGCGACACTTCCTTGCAAGGAAATAGCGTTTGCAGATGTCTACGTATCGTAGCAATATCGTTCATATGATTCTTAAAACGCGATATCGCATCTCAATTCTATGTTTCATGGTAAGATATAACATGATTTGCGAAGTGTTATGCATTCCTCGTCTACGATTCAAATGAATGTGAATGCGATACTTCCTTGCTAGGAAATAGCGTCTGCAGATGTCTAGGTATCGTAGCGATAGTGTTCTAATGCTTCTTTAATCGCGATATCGAATCTCATTTCTATCTTTCATGGTAAGATATAATATGATTTGCGAAGTGTTATGTATTCCTCGTCTACACTTCAAATGAATGTAAATGCGACACTTCCTTGCTAGGAAATAGCGTCTGCAGATGTCTAGGTATCGTAGCGATAGAGTTCTAATGCTTCTTAAAACGAGATATTGCATCTCATATCTACGTTTCATGGTAAGATATAACATGATTTGCGAAGTGTTATGTATTCCTCGTCTACACTTCAAGTGAATGTGAATGCGATACTTCCTCGCTAGGAAATAGCGTTTGCAGATGTCTGCGTATCGTAGCAATAGTGTTCTTATGATTCTTAAAACGCGATATCGCATCTCATTTCTATGTTTCATAGTAAGATATAATATGATATGCGATGTGTTATGTATTCCTCGTCTACACTTCAAATGAATGTAAATGCGACGCTTCCTTGCTAGGAAATAGCGTCTGCAGATGTCTAGGTATCGTAGCGATAGTGTTCTAATGCTTCTTTAATCGCGATATCGAATCTCATTTCTATGTTTCATGGTAAGATATAATATGATTTGCGAAGTGTTATGTATTCCTCGTCTACACTTCAAATGAATGTAAATGCGACACTTCCTTGCTAGGAACTAGCGTCTGCAAATGTCTAGGTATCGTAGCAATAGATTTCAAATGCTTCTTAAAACGAGATATTGCATCTCATATCTATGTTTAATGATAAGATATAATATTCATTGCGAAGTGTTATGCATTCCTCGTCTACGATTCAAATGAATGTAAATGCGACACTTCCTTGCAAGGAAATAGCGTTTGCAGATGTCTACGTATCGTAGCAATAGAGTTCTTATGATTCGTAAAACGCGATATCGCATCTCATTTCTATGTTTCATGGTAAGATATAATATTCATTGCGAAGTGTTATGCATTCCTCGTCTACGATTCAAATGAATGTAAATGCGACACTTCCTTGCAAGGAAATTGCGTTTGCAGATGTCTACGTATCGTAGCAATGGAGTTCTTATGATCCTTAAAACGCGATATCGCATCTCATTTCTATGTTTCATGGTAAGATATAATATGATTTGCGAAGTGTTATGTATTCCTCGTCTACACTTCAAATGAATGTGAATGCGACACTTCCTCGCTAGGAAATAGCGTTAGCGGATGTCTACGTATCGTAGCAATAGAGTTCTTATCATTCTTAGAACGCGATATCGCATCTCATTTCTATGGTTCATGGTAAGATATAATATGATTTGCGAAGTGTTATGTATTCCTCGTCTACACTTCAAATGAATCTAAATGCGACACTTCCTTGCTAGGAAATAGAGTCTGCAGATGTCTAGGTATCGTAGCGATAGAGTTCTAATGCTTCTTAAAACGAGATATCGCATCTCATTTCTATGTTTCATGGTAAGATATAATATGATTTGCGAAGTGTTATGTATTCCTCGTCTACACTTCAAATGAATGTAAATGCGACACTTCCATTCATGGAAATAGGGTTTGCAGATGTCTACCTATCGTAACAATAGGGTTCTAATGCTTCGTAAAACGCGATATCGCATCTCATTTCTATGTTTCATGGTAAGATATAATATGATTTGCGAAGTGTTATGTATTCCTCGTCTACACCTCAAAAAGAATGTGAATGCGACACTTCCTTGCAAGGAAATAGCGTTTGCAGTTGTCTACGTATCGTAGCAATAGAGTTCTTATGATTCTTAAAACGCGATATCGCATCTCATTTCTATGTTTCATGGTAAGATATAATATGATTTGCGAAGTGTTATGTATTTCTCATCTACACTTCAAATGAATGTGATTGCGACACTTCCTCGCTAGGAAATAGCGTTTGCAGATGTCTACGTATCGTAGCAGTAGTGTACTTATGATTCTTAAAACGCGATATCGCATCTCATTTCTATGTTTCATGGTAAGATATAATATGATTTGTGAAGTGTTATGTATTCCTCGTCTACACTTCAAATGAATGTAAATGCGACACTTCCTCGCTAGGAAATAGCGTTTGCGGGTGTCTACGTATCGTAGCAATAGAGTTCTTATGATTCTTAGAACGCGATATCGCATCTCATTTCTATGGTTCATGGTAAGATATAATATGATTTGCGAAGTGTTATGTATTCCTCGTCTACACATCAAATGAATGTAAATGCGACACTTCCTTGCTAGGAAAGAGCGTCTGCAGATGTCCAAGTATCGTAGCGATAGAGTTCTAATGCTTCTTAAAACGCGATGTCGCATCTCATTTCTATGTTTCATGGTAAGATATAATATGATTTGCGAAGTGTCATGTATTCCTCGTCTACACTTCAAATGAATGTAAATGCGACACTTCCTTGCTAGGAAATAGTGTCTGCAGATGTCTAGGTGTCGTAGCAATAGAGTTCTAATGCCTCTTAAAACGCGATATCACATCTCATTTCTATGTTTCATGGTAAGATGTAATATGATTTGCGAAGTGTTATGTATTCCTCCTCTACACTTCAAATGAATGTAAATGCGACACTTCCTTGCAAGGAAATAGCGTTTGCAAATGTCTACCTATCGTAGAAATAGTGTTCTTATGATTCTTAGAACGCGATATCGCATCTCATTTCTATCTTTCATGGTAAGATATAATATGATTTGCGAAGTGTTATGTATTCCTCGTCTACACTTCAAATGAATGTAAATGCGACACTTCCTTGCTAGGAAATAGAGTCTGCAGATGTCTAGGTATCGTAGCGATAGAGTTCTAATGCTTCTTAAAACGAGATATCGCATCTCATTTCTATGTTTCATGGTAAGATATAATATGATTTGCGAAGTGTTATGTATTCCTCGTCTACACTTCAAATGAATGTAAATGCGACACTTCCATTCATGGAAATAGGGTTTGCAGATGTCTACCTATCGTAACAATAGGGTTCTAATGCTTCGTAAAACGCGATATCGCATCTCACTTCTATGTTTCATGGTAAGATATAATATGATTTGCGAAGTGTTATGTATTCCTCGTCTACACTTCAAAAAGAATGTGAATGCGACACTTCCTTGCAAGGAAATGGCGTTTGCAGTTGTCTACGTATCGTAGCAATAGAGTTCTTATGATTCTTAAAACGCGATATCGCATCTCATTTCTATGTTTCATGGTAAGATATAATATGATTTGTGAAGTGTTATGTGTTCCTCGTCTACACTTCAAATGAATGTAAATGCGACACTTCCTTGCATGGAAATAGCGTTTGCAGATGTCTACGTATCGTAGCAATGGTGTTCTTATGATTCTCAAAACGCGATATCGCATCTCATTTCTATGTTTCATGGTAAGATATAATATGATTTGCGAAGTGTTATGTATTCCTCGTCTACACTTCAAATGAATGTAAATGCGACACTTCCTAGCAAGGAAATTGCGTATGCAGATGTCTAGGTGTCGTAGCAATAGAGTTCTAATGCCTCTTAAAACGCGATATCACATCTCATTTCTATGTTTCATGGTAAGATATAATATGATTTGCGAAGTGTCATGTATTCCTCGTCTACACTTCAAATGAATGTAAATGCGACACTTCCTTGCTAGGAAATAGAGTCTGCAGATGTCTAGGTATCGTAGCGATAGAGTTCTAATGCTTCTTAAAACGAGATATCGCATCTCATTTCTATGTTTCATGGTAAGATATAATATGATTTGCGAAGTGTTATGTATTCCTCGTCTACACTTCAAATGAATGTAAATGCGACACTTCCATTCATGGAAATAGGGTTTGCAGATGTCTACCTATCGTAACAATAGGGTTCTAATGCTTCGTAAAACGCGATATCGCATCTCATTTCTATGTTTCATGGTAAGATATAATATGATTTGCGAAGTGTTATGTATTCCTCGTCTACACTTCAAAAAGAATGTGAATGCGACACTTCCTTGCAAGGAAATAGCGTTTGCAGTTGTCTACGTATCGTAGCAATAGAGCTCTTATGATTCTTAAAACGCGATATCGCATCTCATTTCTATGTTTCATGGTAAGATATAATATGATTTGCGAAGTGTTATGTATTTCTCGTCTACGCTTCAAATGAATGTGAGTCCGACACTTCCTCGCTAGGAAATAGCGTTTGCAGATGTCTACGTATCGTAGCAGTAGTGTACTTATGATTCTTAAAACGCGATATCGCATCTCATTTCTATGTTTCATGGTAAGATATAATATGATTTGTGAAGTGTTATGTATTCCTCGTCTACACTTCAAATGAATGTAAATGCGACACTTCCTCGCTAGGAAATAGCGTTTGCGGATGTCTACGTATCGTAGCAATAGAGTTCTTATGATTCTTAGAACGCGATATCGCATCTCATTTCTATGGTTCATGGTAAGATATAATATGATTTGCGAAGTGTTATGTATTCCTCGTCTACACATCAAATGAATGTAAATGCGACACTTCCTTGCTAGGAAATAGCGTCTGCAGATGTCCAAGTATCGTAGCGATAGAGTTCTAATGCTTCTTGAAACGCGATGTCGCATCTCATTTCTATGTTTCATGGTAAGATATAATATGATTTGCGAAGTGTCATGTATTCCTCGTCTACACTTCAAATGAATGTAAATGCGACACTTCCTTGCTAGGAAATAGTGTCTGCAGATGTCTAGGTGTCGTAGCAATAGTGTTCTAATGCCTCTTAAAACGCGATATCACATCTCATTTCTATGTTTCATGGTAAGATGTAATATGATTTGCGAAGTGTTATGTATTCCTCCTCTACACTTCAAATGAATGTAAATGCGACACTTCCTTGCAAGGAAATAGCGTTTGCAAATGTCTACCTATCGTAGAAATAGTGTTCTTATGATTCTTAGAACGCGATATCGCATCTCATTTCTATCTTTCAAGGTAAGATATAATATGATTTGCGAAGTGTTATGTATTCCTCGTCTACACTTCAAATGAATGTAAATGCGACACTTCCTTGCTAGGAAATAGAGTCTGCAGATGTCTAGGTATCGTAGCGATAGAGTTCTAATGCTTCTTAAAACGAGATATCGCATCTCATTTCTATGTTTCATGGTAAGATATAATATGATTTGCGAAGTGTTATGTATTCCTCGTCTACACTTCAAATGAATGTAAATGCGACACTTCCATTCATGGAAATAGGGTTTGCAGATGTCTACCTATCGTAACAATAGGGTTCTAATGCTTCGTAAAACGCGATATCGCATCTCATTTCTATGTTTCATGGTAAGATATAATATGATTTGCGAAGTGTTATGTATTCCTCGTCTACACTTCAAAAAGAATGTGAATGCGACACTTCCTTGCAAGGAAATAGCGTTTGCAGTTGTCTACGTATCGTAGCAATAGAGTTCTTATGATTCTTAAAACGCGATATCGCATATCATTTCTATCTTTCATGGTAAGATATTATATAATTTGCGAAGTGTTATGTATTCCTCGTCTACACTTCAAATGAATGTAAATGCGACACTTCCTTGCATGGAAATAGCGTTTGCAGATGTCTGCGTATCGTAGCAATGGAGTTCTTATGATTCTCAAAACGCGATATCGCATCTCATTTCTATGTTTCATGGTAAGATATAATATGATTTGCGAAGTGTTATGTATTCCTCGTCTACACTTCAAATGAATGTAAATGCGACACTTCCTAGCAAGGAAATTGCGTATGCTGATGTCTAGGTGTCGTAGCAATAGAGTTCTAATGCCTCTTAAAACGCGATATCACATCTCATTTCTATGTTTCATGGTAAGATATAATATGATTTGCGAAGTGTCATGTATTCCTCGTCTACACTTCAAATGAATGTAAATGCGACACTTCCTTGCTAGGAAATAGAGTCTGCAGATGTCTAGGTATCGTAGCGATAGAGTTCTAATGCTTCTTAAAACGAGATATCGCATCTCATTTCTATGTTTCATGGTAAGATATAATATGATTTGCGGAGTGTCATGTATTCCTCGTCTACACTTCAAATGAATGTAAATGAGACACTTCCTTGCTAGGAAATAGCGTCTGCAGATTTCTAGGTATCGTAGCAATAGAGTTCTAATGCTTCTTAAAACGCGATATCGCATCTCATTTCTATCTTTCATGGTAAGATATAATATGATTTGCGAAGTGTTATGTATTCCTCGTCTACACTTCAAATGAATGTGAATGCGACACTTCCTCGCTAGGAAATAGCGTTTGCAGATGTCTGCGTATCGTAGCAGTAGTGTTCTTATGATTCTTTAAACGTGATATCGCATCTCATTTCTATGTTTCATGGTAAGATGTAATATGATTTGCAAAGTGTCATGTATTCCTCGTCTACACTTCAAATGAATGTAAATGCGACACTTCCTTGCTAGGAAATAGCGTCTGCAAATGTCTAGGTATCGTAGCAATGGAGTTCTTATGATCCTTAAAACGCGATATCGCATCTCATTTCTATGTTTCATGGTAAGATATAATATGATTTGCGAAGTGTTATGTATTCCTCGTCTACACTTCAAATGAATGTAAATGCGACACTTCCTCGCTAGGAAATAGCGTTTGCGGATGTCTACGTATCGTAGCAATAGAGTTCTTATGATTCTTAGAACGCGATATCGCATTTCATTTCTATGTTTCATGGTAAGATATAATATGATTTGTGAAGTGTTATGTATTCCTCGTCTACACTTCAAATGAATGTAAATGCGACACTTCCATTCATGGAAATAGGGTTTGCAGATGTCTACCTATCGTAACAATAGGGTTCTAATGCTTCGTAAAACGCGATATCGCATCTCATTTCTATGTTTCATGGTAAGATATAATATGATTTGCGAAGTGTTATGTATTCCTCGTCTACACTTCAAAGAGAATGTGAATGCGACACTTCCTTGCAAGGAAATAGCGTTTGCAGTTGTCTACGTATCGTAGCAATAGAGTTCTTATGATTCTTAAAACGCGATATCGCATATCATTTCTATCTTTCATGGTAAGATATTATATAATTTGCGAAGTGTTATGTATTCCTCGTCTACACTTCAAATGAATGTAAATGCGACACTTCCTTGCATGGAAATAGCGTATGCAGATGTCTGCGTATCGTAGCAATGGAGTTCTTATGATTCTCAAAACGCGATATCGCATCTCATTTCTATGTTTCATGGTAAGATATAATATGATTTGCGAAGTGTTATGTATTCCTCGTCTACACTTCAAATGAATGTAAATGCGACACTTCCATTCATGGAAATAGGGTTTGCAGATGTCTACCTATCGTAACAATAGGGTTCTAATGCTTCGTAAGACGCGATATCGCATCTCATTTCTATGTTTCATGGTAAGATATAATATGATTTGCGAAGTGTTATGTATTCCTCGTCTACACTTCAAAAAGAATGTGAATGCGACACTTCCTTGCAAGGAAATAGCGTTTGCAGTTGTCTACGTATCGTAGCAATAGAGTTCTTATGATTCTTAAAACGCGATATCGCATCTCATTTCTATGTTTCATGGTAAGATATAATATGATTTGCGAAGTGTTATGTATTTCTCGTCTACACTTCAAATGAATGTGAGTCCGACACTTCCTCGCTAGGAAATAGCGTTTGCAGATGTCTACGTATCGTAGCAGTAGTGTACTTATGATTCTTAAAACGCGATATCGCATCTCATTTCTATGTTTCATGGTAAGATATAATATGATTTGTGAAGTGTTATGTATTCCTCGTCTACACTTCAAATGAATGTAAATGCGACACTTCCTCGCTAGGAAATAGCGTTTGCGGATGTCTACGTATCGTAGCAATAGAGTTCTTATGATTCTTAGAACGCGATATCGCATCTCATTTCTATGGTTCATGGTAAGATATAATATGATTTGCGAAGTGTTATGTATTCCTCGTCTACACATCAAATGAATGTAAATGCGACACTTCCTTGCTAGGAAATAGCGTCTGCAGATGTCCAAGTATCGTAGCGATAGAGTTCTAATGCTTCTTAAAACGCGATGTCGCATCTCATTTCTATGTTTCATGGTAAGATATAATATGATTTGCGAAGTGCCATGTATTCCTCGTCTACACTTCAAATGAATGTAAATGCGACACTTCCTTGCTAGGAAATAGTGTCTGCAGATGTCTAGGTGTCGTAGCAATAGAGTTCTAATGCCTCTTAAAACGCGATATCACATCTCATTTCTATGTTTCATGGTAAGATGTAATATGATTTGCGAAGTGTTATGTATTCCTCGTCTACACATCAAATGAATGTAAATGCGACACTTCCTTGCTAGGAAATAGCGTCTGCAGATGTCCAAGTATCGTAGCGATAGAGTTCTAATGCTTCTTGAAACGCGATGTCGCATCTCATTTCTATGTTTCATGGTAAGATATAATATGATTTGCGAAGTGTCATGTATTCCTCGTCTACACTTCAAATGAATGTAAATGCGACACTTCCTTGCTAGGAAATAGTGTCTGCAGATGTCTAGGTGTCGTAGCAATAGTGTTCTAATGCCTCTTAAAACGCGATATCACATCTCATTTCTATGTTTCATGGTAAGATGTAATATGATTTGCGAAGTGTTATGTATTCCTCCTCTACACTTCAAATGAATGTAAATGCGACACTTCCTTGCAAGGAAATAGCGTTTGCAAATGTCTACCTATCGTAGAAATAGTGTTCTTATGATTCTTAGAACGCGATATCGCATCTCATTTCTATCTTTCAAGGTAAGATATAATATGATTTGCGAAGTGTTATGTATTCCTCGTCTACACTTCAAATGAATGTAAATGCGACACTTCCTTGCTAGGAAACAGAGTCTGCAGATGTCTAGGTATCGTAGCGATAGAGTTCTAATGCTTCTTAAAACGAGATATCGCATCTCATTTCTATGTTTCATGGTAAGATATAATATGATTTGCGAAGTGTTATGTATTCCTCGTCTACACTTCAAATGAATGTAAATGCGACACTTCCATTCATGGAAATAGGGTTTGCAGATGTCTACCTATCGTAACAATAGGGTTCTAATGCTTCGTAAAACGCGATATCGCATCTCATTTCTATGTTTCATGGTAAGATATAATATGATTTGCGAAGTGTTATGTATTCCTCGTCTACACTTCAAAAAGAATGTGAATGCGACACTTCCTTGCAAGGAAATAGCGTTTGCAGTTGTCTACGTATCGTAGCAATAGAGTTCTTATGATTCTTAAAACGCGATATCGCATATCATTTCTATCTTTCATGGTAAGATATTATATAATTTGCGAAGTGTTATGTATTCCTCGTCTACACTTCAAATGAATGTAAATGCGACACTTCCTTGCTAGGAAATAGAGTCTGCAGATGTCTAGGTATCGTAGCGATAGAGTTCTAATGCTTCTTAAAACGAGATATCGCATCTCATTTCTATGTTTCATGGTAAGATATAATATGATTTGCGAAGTGTTATGTATTCCTCGTCTACACTTCAAATGAATGTAAATGCGACACTTCCATTCATGGAAATAGGGTTTGCAGATGTCTACCTATCGTAACAATAGGGTTCTAATGCTTCGTAAAACGCGATATCGCATCTCATTTCTATGTTTCATGGTAAGATATAATATGATTTGCGAAGTGTTATGTATTCCTCGTCTACACTTCAAAAAGAATGTGAATGCGACACTTCCTTGCAAGGAAATAGCGTTTGCAGTTGTCTACGTATCGTAGCAATAGAGTTCTTATGATTCTTAAAACGCGATATCGCATCTCATTTCTATGTTTCATGGTAAGATATAATATGATTTGCGAAGTGTTATGTATTTCTCGTCTACACTTCAAATGAATGTGAGTGCGACACTTCCTCGCTAGGAAATAGCGTTTGCAGATGTCTACGTATCGTAGCAGTAGTGTACTTATGATTCTTAAAACGCGATATCGCATCTCATTTCTATGTTTCATGGTCAGATATAATATGATTTGTGAAGTGTTATGTATTCCTCGTCTACACTTCAAATGAATGTAAATGCGACACTTCCTCGCTAGGAAATAGCGTTTGCGGATGTCTACGTATCGTAGCAATAGAGTTCTTATGATACTTAGAACGCGATATCGCATCTCATTTCTATGGTTCATGGTAAGATATAATATGATTTGCGAAGTGTCATATATTCCTCGTCTACACTTCAAATGAATGTAAATGCGACACTTCCTTGCAAGGAAATAGCGTTTGCAGTTGTCTACGTATCGTAGCAATAGAGTTCTTTTGATTCTTAAAACGCGATATCGCATCTCATTTCTATGTTTCATGGTAAGATATAATATGGTTTGCGAAGTGTTATGTATTCCTCGTCTACACTTCAAATGAATGTGAATGCGACATTTCCTCGCTAGGAAATAGCGTTTGCAGATGTCTACGTATCGTAGCAATAGTGTTCTTATGATTCTTAAAACGCGATATCGCATCTCATTTCTATGTTTTGTGGTAATATATAATATGATTTTCGAAGTGTTATGTATTCCTCGTCTACACTTCAAATGAATGTAAATGCGACACTTCCTTGCAAGGAAATAGCGTTTGCAGTTGTCTACGTATCGTAGCAATAGAGTTCTTATGATTCTTAAAACGCGATATCGCATCTCATTTCTATGTTTCATGGTAAGATATAATATGGTTTGCGAAGTGTTATGTATTCCTCGTCTACACTTCAAATGAATGTGAATGCGACATTTCCTCGCTAGGAAATAGCGTTTGCAGATGTCTACGTATCGTAGCAATAGTGTTCTTATGATTCTTAAAACGCGATATCGCATCACATTTCTATGTTTTGTGGTAAGATATAATATGATTTGCGAAGTGTCATGTATTCCTCGCCTACACTTCAAATGAATGTAAATGCGACACTTCCTAGCAAGGAAATAGCGTTTGCAGATGTCTACGTATCGTAGCAATAGATTTCTAATGCTTCTTAGGACGCGATATCGCATCTCATTTCTATGTTTCATGGTAAGATATAATATGATTTGCGAAGTGTTATGTATTCCTCGTCTACACTTCAAAGGAATGTGAATGCGACACTTCCTCGCTAGGAAATAGCGTTTGCAGATGTCTACGTATCGTAGCAATAGATTTCTAATGCTTCTTAAAACGCGATATCGCATCTCATTTCTATGGTTCATGGTAAGATATAATATGATTTGCGAAGTGTTATGTATTCCTCGTCTACACTTCAAATGAATGTAAATGCGACACTTCCTTGCTAGGAAATAGAGTCTGCAGATGTCTAGGTATCGTAGCGATAGAGTTCTAATGCTTCTTAAAACGAGATATCGCATCTCATTTCTATGTTTCATGGTAAGATATAATATGATTTGCGAAGTGTTATGTATTCCTCGTCTACACTTCAAATGAATGTAAATGCGACACTTCCATTCATGGAAATAGGGTTTGCAGATGTCTACCTATCGTAACAATAGGGTTCTAATGCTTCGTAAAACGCGATATCGCATCTCATTTCTATGTTTCATGGTAAGATATAATATGATTTGCGAAGTGTTATGTATTCCTCGTCTACACTTCAAAAAGAATGTGAATGCGACACTTCCTTGCAAGGAAATAGCGTTTGCAGTTGTCTACGTATCGTAGCAATAGAGTTCTTATGATTCTTAAAACGCGATATCGCATCTCATTTCTATGTTTCATGGTAAGATATAATATGATTTGCGAAGTGTTATGTATTTCTCGTCTACACTTCAAATGAATGTGAGTGCGACACTTCCTCGCTAGGAAATAGCGTTTGCAGATGTCTACGTATCGTAGCAGTAGTGTACTTATGATTCTTAAAACGCGATATCGCATCTCATTTCTATGTTTCATGGTAAGGTATAATATGATTTGTGAAGTGTTATGTATTCCTCGTCTACACTTCAAATGAATGTAAATGCGACACTTCCTCGCTAGGAAATAGCGTTTGCGGATGTCTACGTATCGTAGCAATAGAGTTCTTATGATACTTAGAACGCGATATCGCATCTCATTTCTATGGTTCATGGTAAGATATAATATGATTTGCGAAGTGTCATATATTCCTCGTCTACACTTCAAATGAATGTAAATGCGACACTTCCTTGCAAGGAAATAGCGTTTGCAGTTGTCTACGTATCGTAGCAATAGAGTTCTTTTGATTCTTAAAACGCGATATCGCATCTCATTTCTATGTTTCATGGTAAGATATAATATGGTTTGCGAAGTGTTATGTATTCCTCGTCTACACTTCAAATGAATGTGAATGCGACATTTCCTCGCTAGGAAATAGCGTTTGCAGATGTCTACGTATCGTAACAATAGGGTTCCAATGCTTCGTAAAACGCGATATCGCATCTCATTTCTATGTTTCATGGTAAGATATAATATTCATTGCGAAGTGTTATGTATTCCTCGTCTACACTTCAAATGAATGTGAATGCGACACTTCCTCGCTAGGAAATAGCGTTTGCAAATGTCTACCTATCGTAGCAATAGTGTTCTTATGATCCTTAAAACGCGATATCGCATCTCATTTCTATGTTTCATGGTAAGATATAATATGATTTGCGAAGTGTTATGTATTCCTCGTCTACAATTCAAATGAATGTAAATGCGGCACTTCCTTGCAAAGAAATAGCGTTTGCAGATGTCTACGTATCGTAGCAATAGATATCTAATGCTTCTTAAAACGCGATATCGCATCTCATTTCTATGTTTCCTGGTAAGATATAATATGATTTGCGAAGTGTCATGTATTCCTCGTCTACACTTCAAATGAATGTAAATGCGACACTTCCTTGCTAGGAAATAGCGTCTGCAGATGTCTAGGTATCGTAGCAATAGAGTTCAAATGCTTCTTAAAACGAGATATTGCATCTCATATCTATGTTTCATGATAAGATATAATATTCATTGCGAAGTGTTATGCATTCCTCGTATACGAATCAAATGAATGTAAATGCGACACTTCCTTGCAAGGAAATAGCGTTTGCTGTTGTCTACGTATCGTAGCAATAGAGTTCTTATGATCCTTAAAACGCGATATCGCATCTCATTTCTATCTTTCATGGTAAGATATAATATGATTTGCGAAGTGTTATGTATTCCTCGTCTACACTTCAAATGAATGTGAATGCGACACTTCCTCGCTGGGAAATAGCGTTTGCAGATGTCTACGTATCGTAGCAGTAGTGTTCTTATGATTCTTAAAACGCGATATCGCATCTCATTTCTATGTTTCATGGTAAGATATAATATGATTTGCGAAGTGTTATGTATTCCTCATCTACACTTCAATTGAATGTAAATGCGACACTTCCTTGCTAGGAAATAGCGTCTGCAGATGTCTAGGTATCGTAGCGATAGTGTTCTAATGCTTCTTAAAACGCGATATCGCATCACATTCCTATGTTTCATGGTAAGATATAATATGATTTGCGAAGTGTCATGTATTCCTCGTCTACACTTCAAATGAATGTAAATGCGACACTTCCTTGCCAGGAAATAGCGTTCGCAAATGTCTACCTGTCGTAGCAATAGTTTTCTAATGCTTCTTAAAACGCGATATCGCATCTCATTTCTATGTTTCATGGTAAGATATAATATGAATCGCGAAGTGTCATGTATTCCTCGTCTACACTTCAAATGAATGTAAATGCGACACTTCCTTGCTAGGAAATAGCGTCTGCAAATGTCTAGGTATCGTAGCAATAGAGTTCAAATGCTTCTTAAAACGAGATGTTGCATCTCATTTCTATGTTTCATGGTAAGATATAATATGATTTGCGAAGTGTCATGTATTCCTCGTCTACACTTCAAATGAATGTAAATGCGACACTTCCTTGCAAGGAAGTAGCGTTTGCAGATGTCTACGTATCGTAGCAATAGAGTTCTTATGATTCTTAAAACGCGATATTGCATCTCATTTTTATGTTTCATGGTAAGATATTATATAATTTGCGAAGTGTTATGTATTCCTCGTCTACACTTCAAATGAATGTAAATGCGACACTTCCTTGCATGGAAATTGCGTTTGCAGATGTCTACGTATCGTAGCAATGGAGTTCTTATGATTCTTAAAACGCGATATCGCATCTCAATTCTATGTTTCATGGTAAGATATAATATGATTTGCGAAGTGTTATGTATTCCTCGTCTACACTTCAAATGAATGTAAATGCGACATTTCCATGCAAGGAAATAGCGTTCGAAGATTTCTACGTATCGTAGCAATAGAGTTCTTATGATTCTCAAAACGCGATATCGCATCTCATTTCTATGTTTCATGGTAAGATATAATATGATTTGCGAAGTGTTATGTATTCCTCGTCTACACTTCAAATGAATGTAAATGCGACACTTCCTAGCAAGGAAATTGCGTATGCAGATGTCTAGGTATCGTAGCAATAGAGTTCTAATGCTTCTTAAAACGCGATATCGCATCTCATTTCTATGTTTCATGGTAAGATATAATATGATTTGCGAAGTGTCATGTATTCCTCGTCTACACATCAAATGAATGTAAATGCCCCACTTCCTTGCTAGGAAATAGCGTCTGCAGATGTCTAGGTATCGTAGCAGTAGAGTTCAAATGCTTCTTAAAACGCGATATCGCATCTCATTTCTATGTTTCATGGTAAGATATAATATTCATTGCGAAGTGTTATGCATTCCTCGTCTACGATTCAAATGAATGTAAATGGGACACTTCCTTGCAAGGAAATAGCGTTTGCAGATGTCTACGTATCGTAGCAATAGGGTTTTTATGATTCTTAAAACGCGATATCGCATCCCATTTCTATATTTCATGGTAAGATATAATATGATTTGCGAAGTGTTATGTATTCCTCGTCTACACTTCAAATGAATGTAAATGCGACACTTCCTTGCAAGGAAATAGCGTTTGCAGATGACTACGTATCGTAGCAATAGATTTCTAATGCTTCTTAAAACGCGATATCGCATCTCATTTCTATGTTTCATGGTAAGATATAATATGATTTGCGAAGTGTTATGTATTCCTCGTCTACACTTCAAATGAATGTGAATGCGACACTTCCTCGCTAGGAAATAGCGTTTGCAAATGTCTACCTATCGTAGCAATAGTATTCTAATGCTTCTTAAAACGCGATATCGCATCTCATTTCTATGTTTCATGGTAAGATATAATATGATTTGCGAAGTGTCATGTATTCCTCGTCTACACTTCAAATGAATGTAAATGCGACACTTCCTTGCTAGGAAATAGCGTCTGCAAATGTCTAGGTATCGTAGCAATAGAGTTCAAATGCTTCTTAAAACGAGATGTTGCATCTCATTTCTATGTTTCATGGTAAGATATAATATGATTTGCGAAGTGTCATGTATTCCTCGTCTACACTTCAAATGAATGTAAATGCGACACTTCCTCGCTAGGTAATAGGGTCTGCAGATGATTAGGTATCGTAGCGATAGAGTTCTAATGCTACTTAAAACGCGATATCGCATCTCATTTCTATGTTTCATGGTAAGATATAATATGATTTGTGAAGTGTTATGTATTCCTCGTCTACACTTCAAATGAATGTAAATGCGACACTTCCTTGCAAGGAAATAGCGTTTGCAGATGTCTACGTATCGTAGCAATAGAGTTCTTATGATTCTTAAAACGCGATATTGCATCTCATTTTTATGTTTCATGGTAAGATATTATATAATTTGCGAAGTGTTATGTATTCCTCGTCTACACTTCAAATGAATGTAAATGCGACACTTCCTTGCATGGAAATAGCGTTTGCAGATGTCTACGTATCGTAGCAATGGAGTTCTTATGATTCTTAAAACGCGATATCGCATCTCAATTCTATGTTTCATGGTAGGATATAATATGATTTGCGAAGTGTTATGTATTCCTCGTCTACACTTCAAATGAATGTAAATGCGACATTTCCTTGCAAGGAAATAGCGTTCGAAGATTTCTACGTATCGTAGCAATAGAGTTCTTATGATTCTCAAAACGCGATATCGCATCTCATTTCTATGTTTCATGGTAAGATATAATATGATTTGCGAAGTGTTATGTATTCCTCGTCTACACTTCAAATGAATGTAAATGCGACACTTCCTAGCAAGGAAATTGCGTATGCAGATGCCTAGGTATCGTAGCAATGGAGTTCTAATGCTTCTTAAAACGCGATATCGCATCTCATTTCTATGTTTCATGGTAAGATATAATATGATTTGCGAAGTGTCATGTATTCTCCTCGTCTACACATCAAATGAATGTAAATGCCTCACTTCCTTGCTAGGAAATAGCGTCTGCAGATGTCTAGGTATCGTAGCAGTAGAGTTCTAATGCTTCTTAAAACGCGATATCGCATCTCATTTCTATGTTTCATGGTAAGATATAATATGATTTGCGAATTGTTATGTATTCCTCGTCTACACTTCAAATGAATGTGAATGCGACACTTCCTCGCTAGGAAATAGCGTTTGCAAATGTCGACCTATCGTAGCAATAGTGTTCTAATGCTTCTTAAAACGCGATATCGCATCTCATTTCTATGTTTCATGGTAAGATATAATATGATTTGCGAAGTGTCATGTATTCCTCGTCTACACTTCAAATGAATGTAAATGCGACACTTCCTTGCTAGGAAATAGCGTCTGCAAATGTCTAGGTATCGTAGCAATAGAGTTCAAATGTCTCTTAAAACGAGATATTGCATCTCATATCTATGTTTAATGATAAGATATAATATTCATTGCGAAGTGTTATGCATTCCTCGTCTACGATTCAAATGAATATAAATGCGACACTTCCTTGCAAGGAAATAGCGTTTGCAGATGTCTACGTATCGTAGCAATTGAGTTCTTATGATTCTTAAAACGCGATATCGCATCTCATTTCTATGTTTCATGGTAAGATATAATATGATTTGCGAAGTGTTATGTATTCCTCGTCTACACTTCAAATGAATGTAAATGCGACACTTCCTTGCTAGGAAATAGCGTCTGCAGATGTCTAAGTATCGTAGCGATAGAGTTCTAATGCTTCTTAAAACGCGATATCGCATCTCATTTCTATGTTTCATGGTAAGATATAATATGATTTGCGAAGTGTTATGTATTCCTCGTCTACAATTCAAATGAATGTAAATGCGGCACTTCCTTGCAAAGAAATAGCGTTTGCAGATGTCTACGTATCGTAGCAATAGATATCTAATGCTTCTTAGAACGCGATATCGCATCTCATTTCTATGTTTCATGGTAAGATATAATATGATTTGCGAAGTGTTATGTATTCCTCGTCTACAATTCAAATGAATGTAAATGCGGCACTTCCTTGCAAAGAAATAGCGTTTGCAGATGTCTACGTATCGTAGCAATAGATATCTAATGCTTCTTAGAACGCGATATCGCATCTCATTTCTATGTTTCCTGGTAAGATATAATATGAGTTGCGAAGTGTCATGTATTCCTCGTCTACACTTCAAATGAATGTAAATGCGACACTTCCTTGCTAGGAAATAGCGTCTGCAGATGTCTAGGTGTCGTAGCAATAGAGTTCAAATGCTATTTAAAACGAGATATTGCATCTCATATCTATGTTTCATGATAAGATATAATATTCATTGCGAAGTGTTATGCATTCCTCGTATACGAATCAAATGAATGTAAATGCGACACTTCCTTGCAAGGATATAGCGTTTGCAGTTGTCTACGTTTCGTAGCAATAGAGTTCTTATGATTCTTAAAACGCGATATCGCATCTCATTTCTATCTTTCATGGTAAGATATAATATGATTTGCGAAGTGTTATGTATTCCTCGTCTACACTTCAAATGAATGTGAGTGCGACACTTCCTCGCTGGGAAATAACGTTTGCAGATGTCTACGTATCGTAGCAGTAGTGTTCTTATGATTCTTAAAACGCGATATCGCATCTCATTTCTATGTTTCATGGTAAGATATAATATGATTTGCGAAGTGTTATGTATTCCTCATCTACACTTCAATTGAATGTAAATGCGACACTTCCTTGCATGGAAATAGCGTTTGCAGATGTCTACGTATCGTAGCAATGGAGTTCTTATGATTCTTAAAACGCGATATCGCATCTCAATTCTATGTTTCATGGTAAGATATAATATGATTTGCGAAGTGTTATGTATTCCTCGTCTACACTTCAAATGAATGTAAATGCGACACTTCCTTGCTAGGAAATAGCGTCTGCAGATGTCTAAGTATCGTAGCGATAGAGTTCTAATGCTTCTTAAAACGCGATATCGCATCTCATTTCTATGTTTCATGGTAAGATATAATATGATTTGCGAAGTGTTATGTATTCCTCGTCTACAATTCAAATGAATGTAAATGCGGCACTTCCTTGCAAAGAAATAGCGTTTGCAGATGTCTACGTATCGTAGCAATAGATATCTAATGCTTCTTAGAACGCGATATCGCATCTCATTTCTATGTTTCCTGGTAAGATATAATATGAGTTGCGAAGTGTCATGTATTCCTCGTCTACACTTCAAATGAATGTAAATGCGACACTTCCTAGCAAGGAAATAGCGTTTGCAGATGTCTACGTATCGTAGTAATAGATTTCTAATGCTTCGTAAAACGCGATATAGCATCTCATTTCTATGTTTCATGGTAAGATACAATATGATTTGCGAAGTGTCATGTATTCCTCGTCTACACTTCAAATGAATGTGAATGCGAAACTTGCTCGCTAGGAAATAGCGTTTGCAGATGTCTACGTATCGTAACAATAGGTTTCTAATGGTTCTTAAAACGCGATATCGCATCTCATTTCTATGTTTCATGGTAAGATATAATATGATTTGCGAAGTGTCATGTATTCCTCGTCTGCACTTCAAATGAATGTAAATGCGACAATTCCTTGCAAGGAAATAGCGTTTGCAGATGTCTACGTATCGTAGCAATAGAGTTCTTATGATCCTTAAAACGCGATATCGCATCTCATTTCTATGTTTCATGGTAACATATAATATGATTTGCGAAGTGTTATGTATTCCTCGTCTACACTTCAAAGGAATGTGAATGCGACACTTCCATGCATGGAAATAGCGTTTGCAGATGTCTACGTATCGTAGCAATAGATATCTAATGCTTCTTAAAATGCGATATCGCATCTCATTTCTATGTTTCATGATAAGATATAATATTCATTGCGAAGTGTTATGTATTCCTCGTTACACTTCAAATGAATGTAAATGCGACACTTCCTTGCTAGGAAATAGCGTCTGCAGATGTTTAGGTATCGTAGCGATAGAGTTCTGATGCTCCTTGAAACGCGATATCGCATCTCATTTCTATGTTTCATGGTAAGATATAATATGATTTGCGAAGTGTTATGTATTCCTCATCTACACATCAATTGAATGTAAATGCGACACTTCCTTGCTAGGAAATAGCGTCTGCAGATGTCTAGGTATCGTAGCAATAGAGTTCTAATGCTTCTTAAAACGCGATATCGCATCTCATTTCTATGTTTCATGGTAAGATATAGTATGATTTGCGAAGTGTTATGTATTCCTCGTCTACACTTCAAATGAATGTAAGTGCGACACTTCCTCACAAGGTAATAGCGTTTGCAGGTGTCTACGTATCGTAGCAATAGAGTTCTTATGATTCTTAAAACGCGATATCGCATCTCATTTCTATGTTTTATGGTAAGATATAATATGAGTTGCGAAGTGTTATGTATTCCTCGTCCACAATTCAAATGAATGTAAATGCGACACTTTCTTGCTAGGAAATAGCGTCTGCAGATGTCTAGGTATCGTAGCGATAGAGTTCTAATGCTTCTTAAAACGCGATATCGCATCTCATTTCTATGTTTCATGGTAAGATATAATATGATTCGCGAAGTGTTATGTATTCCTCGCCTACACTTCAAATGAATGTAAATGCGACACTTCCTTGCAAAGAAATAGCGTTTGCAGATGTCTACGTATCGTAGCAATAGATATCTAATGCTTCTTAAAATGCGATATCGCATCTCATTTCTATGTTTCATGGTAAGATATAATATGATTTGCGAAGTGTCATGTATTCCTCGTCTACACTTCAAACGAATATAAATGCGACACTTCCTAGCAAGGAAATAACGTTTGCAGATGTCTACGTATCATAGCAATAGATTTCTAATGCTTCTTAAAACGCGATATTGCATCTCATTTCTATGTTTCATGGTAAGATATAACATGACTTGCGAAGTGTCATGTATTCCTCGTCTACACTTCAAATGAATGTAAATGCGTCACTTCCTTGTTAGGAAACAGCGTCTGCAGATGTCTAGGAATCGTAGCAATAGAGTTCAAATGCTTCTTAAAACGAGATATTGCATCTCACATCTATGTTTCATGATAAGATATATACATTGCGAAGTGTTATGCATTCCTCGTATACGATACAAATGAATGTAAATGCGACACTTCCTTGCAAGGAAATAGCGTTTGCAGTTGTCTACGTATCGTAGCAATAGAGTTCTTATGATTCTTAAAACCCGAAATCGCATCTCATTTCTATGTTTTATGTTAAGATATAATATGATTTGCGAAGTGTTATGTATTCCTCGTCTACATTTCAAATGAATGTAAATGCGACACTTCCTTGCAAAGAAATAGCGTTTGCAGATGTCTACGTATCGTAGCAATAGATTTCTAATGCTTCTTAAAAATCGATATCGCATCTCATTTTTATGTTTCATGGTAAGATATAATATGATTTGCGAAGTGTCATGTATTCCTCGTCTACACTTCAAGTGAATGTAAATGCGACACTTCCTTGCTAGGAAATAGCGTCTGCAGATGTCTAGGTATCGTAGCAATAGAGTTCAAATGCTTCTTAAAACGCGATATCGCATCTCATTTCTATGTTTCATGGTAAGATATAATATGATTTGCGAAGTGTCATGTATTCCTCGTCTACACATCAAATGAATGTGAATGCGACACTTCCTCGCAAGGAAATAGCGTTTGCAGATGTCTACGTATCGTTGCAATAGAGTTCTTATGATTCTTAAAACGCGATATCGCATCTCATTTCTATGTTTCATGGTATGATATAACATGATTTGCGAAGTGTCATGTATTCCTCGTCTACACTTCAAATGGTTGTAAATTTGTCACTTCCTTGCTAGGAAGTAGCGTCTGCAGATGTCTAGGTATCGTAGCAATAGATTTCTAATGCTTCTTAAAACGCGATATCGCATCTCATTTCTATGTTTCATGGTAAGATATAATATGATTTGCGAAGTGTTATGTATTCCTCGTCTACACTACAAAGGAATGTGAATGCGACGCTTCCTCGCTAGGAAATAGCGCTTGCAGATGTCTACGTATCGTAGCAATAGAGTTCAAATGCTTCTTAAAACGAGATATTGCATCTCATATCTATGTTTCATGGTAAGATATAATATGATTTGCGAAGTGTTATGTATTCCTCGTCTACACTTCAAAGGAATGTGAATGCGACACTTCCTCGCTAGGAAATAGCGTTTGCAGATGTCTACGTATCGTAGCAATAGATTTCTAATGCTTCTTAAAACGCGATATTGCAACTCATTTCTATGTTTCATGGTATGATATAATATGATTTGCGGAGTGTCATGTAATCCTCGTCTACACTTCAAATGAATGTAAATGCGACACTTCTTGGCTAGGAAATAGCGCTTGCAGATGTCTACGTATCGTAGCATTAGAGTTCTTATGATTCTTAAAACGCGATATCGCATCTCATTTCTATGTTTCATGGTAAGATATAATATGATTTGCGAAGTGTTATGTATTCCTCGTCTACACTTCAAATGAATGTGAATGCGACATTTCCTCGCTAGGAAATAGCGTTTGCAGATGTCTACGTATCGAAGCAATAGATTTCTAATGCTTCTTAAAACGCGATATCGCATCTCATTTCTATGTTTCATGGTAAGATATAACATGATTTGCGAAGTGTCATGTATTCCTCGTCTACACTTCAAATCAATGTAAATGCGACACTTCCTTGCAAGGAAATAGCGTTTGCAGTTGTCTACGTATCGTAGCAATAGAGTTCTTATGATTCTTAAAACGCGATATCGCATCTCACTTCTATGTTTCATGGTAAGATATAATATGGTTTGCGAAGTGTTATGTATTCCTCGTCTACACTTCAAATGAATGTGAATGCGACATTTCCTCGCTAGGAAATAGCGTTTGCAGATGTCTACGTATCGTAGCAATAGTGTTCTTATGATTCTTAAAACGCGATATCGCATCTCATTTCTATGTTTTGTGGTAAGATATAATATGATTTGCGAAGTGTTATGTATTCCTCGTCTACACTTCAAATGAATGTAAATGCGACACTCCCTTGCTAGGAAATAGCGTTTGCAGATGTCTAGGTATCGTAGCGATAGAGTTCTAATGCTTCTTAAAACGCGATATCGCATCTCATTTCTATGTTTCATGGTAAGATATAATATGATTTGCGAAGTGTTATGTATTCCTCGTCTACACTTCAAAGGAATGTGAATGCGACACTTCCTCGATAGGAAATAGCGTTTGCAGATGTCTACGTATCGTAACAATAGATTTCTAATGCTTCTTAAAACGCGATATCGCATCTCATTTCTATGTTTCATGGTAAGATATAATATGATTTGCGAAGTGTCATGTATTCCTCGTCTACACTTCAAAGGAATGTGAATGCGACACTTCCTCGCTAGGAAATAGCGCTTGCAGATGTCTACGTATCGTAGCAATAGAGTTCTTATGATTCTTAAAACGCGATATCGCATCCCATTTCTATGTTTAATGGTAAGATATAATATGATTTGCGAAGTGTTATGTATTCCTCGTCTACACTTCAAATGAATGTGAATGCGACATTTCCTCGCTAGGAAATAGCGTTTGCAGATGTCTACGTATCGTAGCAATAGTGTTCTTATGATTCTTAAAACGCGATATCGCAACTCATTTCTGTGTTTCATGGTAAGATATAATATGATTTGCGAAGTGTCATGTATTCCTCGTCTACACTTCAAATGAATGTAAATGCGGCACTTCCTTGCTAGGAAATAGCGTCTGCAGATATCTATGTATCGTAGCAATAGAGTTCAAATGCTTCTTAAAACGAGATATAGCATCTCATATCTATCTTTCATGATAAGATATAATATTCATTGCGAAGTCTTATGCATTCCTCGTCTACGATTCAAATGAATGTAAATGCGACACTTCCTTGCAAGGAAATAGCGTTTACAGATGTCTACGTATCGTAGCAATAGGGTTCTTATGATTCTTAAAACGCGATATCGCATCTCATATCTATGTTTCATGGTAAGATATAATATGACTTGCGAAGTGTTATGCATTCCTCGTATACGATTCAAATGAATGTAGATGAGACACTTCCTTGCAAGGAAATAGCGTTTGCAGTTGTCTACGTATCGTAGCAATAGAGT
Organism: Xylocopa sonorina; assembly: GCF_050948175.1. Classification (NCBI taxonomy): domain Eukaryota; kingdom Metazoa; phylum Arthropoda; class Insecta; order Hymenoptera; family Apidae; genus Xylocopa; species Xylocopa sonorina. The sequence goes on from NW_027490097.1 coordinate 836,752, forward strand.
TCTTATGATTCTTAAAACCCGAAATCGCATCTCAGTTCTATGTTTCATGGTAAGATATAATATGACTTGCGAAGTGTTATGTTTTCCTCGTCTACACTTCAAATGAATGTGAATGCGACACTTCCTCGCTAGGAAATAGCGTTTGCAGATGTCTACGTATCGTAGCAATAGAGTTCTTATGATTCTTAAAACGCGATATCGCATCTCATTTCTATGTTTTATGTTAAGATATAATATGATTTGCGAAGTGTTATGTATTCCTCGTCTACACTTCAAATGAATGTAAATGCGACACTCCCTTGCTAGGAAATAGCGTTTGCAGATGTCTAGGTATCGTAGCGATAGAGTTCTAATGCTTCTTAAAACGCGATATCGCATCTCATTTCTATGTTTCATGGTAAGATATAATATGATTTGCGAAGTGTTATGTATTCCTCGTCTACACTTCAAATGAATGTAAATGCGACACTTCCTTGCAAAGAAATAGCGTTTGCAGATGTCTACGTATCGTAGCAATAGACTTCTAATGCTTCTTAAAACGCGATATCGCATCTCATTTCTATGTTTCATGGTAAGATATAATATGATTTGCGAAGTGTCATGTATTTCTCGTCTACGCTTCAAATAAATGTAAATGCGACACTTCCTAGCAGGGAAATAGCGTTTGCAGATGTCTACGTATCGTAGCAATAGATTTCTAATGCTTCTTAAGACGCGATATCGCATCTCATTTCTATGTTTCATGGTAAGATATAATATGATTTGCGAAGTGTTATGTATTCCTCGTCTACACGTCAAAGGAATGTGAATGCGACACTTCCTCGCTAGGAAATAGCGTTTGCAGATGTCTACGTATCGTAACAATAGATTTCTAATGCTTCTTAAAACGCGATATCGCATCTCATTTCTATGTTTCATGATGAGATATAATATTCATTGCGAAGTGTTATGTATTCCTCGTCTACACTTCAAATGAATGTAAATGCGACACTTCCATGCAAGGAAATAGCGTTTGCAGTTGTGTACGTATCGTAGCAATAGAGTTCTTATGATTCTTAAAACGCGATATCGCATCTCATTTCTATGATTCATTGTAGGATATAATATGATTTGCGAAGTGTTATGTATTCCTCGTCTACACTTCAAATGAATGTGAATGCGACATTTCCTCGCTAGGAAATAGCGTTTGCAGATGTCTACGTATCGTAGCAATAGATTTCTAATGCTTCTTAAAACGCGATATCGCATCTCATTTCTATGTTTCATGGTAAGATATAATATGATTTGCGAAGTGTCATGTATTCCTCGGCTACACTTCAAATGAATGTAAATGCGACTCTTCCTTGCGAGGAAATAGCGTCTGCAGATGTCTACGTATCGTAGCAATAGAGTTCTAATGCTTCTTAAAACGCGATATTGCAACTCATTTCTATGTTTCATGGTATGATATAATATGATTTGCGAAGTGTCATGTAATCCTCGTCTACACTTCAAATGAATGTAAATGCGACACTTCTTCGCTAGGAAATAGCGCTTGCAGATGTCTACGTATCGTAGCAATAGAGTTCTTATGATTCTTAAAACGCGATATCGCATCTCATTTCTATGTTTCATGGTAAGATATAATATGATTTGCGAAGTGTCATGTATTCCTCGTCTACACTTCAAATGAATGTAAATGCGACACTTCCTTGCAAGGAAATAGCGTTTGCAGTTGTCCACGTATCGTAGCAATAGAGTTCTTATGATTCTTAAAACGCGATATCGCATCCTATTTCTATGTTTAATGGTAAGATATAATATGATTTGCGAAGTGTTATGTATTCCTCGTCTACACTTCAAGTGAATGTGAATGCGACATTTCCTCGCTAGGAAATAGCGTTTGCAGATGTCTACGTATCGTAGCAATAGTGTTCTTATGATTCTTAAAACGCGATATCGCAACTCATTTCTGTGTTTCATGGTAAGATATAATATGATTTGCGAAGTGTCATGTATTCCTCGTCTACACTTCAAATGAATGTAAATGCGACACTTCCTTGCTAGGAAACAGCGTCTGCAGATGTCTAGGTATCGAAGCAATAGAGTTCAAATGCTTCTTAAAACGAGATATTGCATCTCATATCTATGTTTCATGATAAGATATAATATTCATTGCGAAGTGTTATGCATTCCTCGTCTACGATTCAAATGAATGTAAATGCGACACTTCCTCGCTAGGGAATAGCGTTTGCAGATGTCTACGTATCGTAGCAATAGAGTTCTTATGATTCTTAAAACGCGATATCGCATCTCATTTCTATGTTTCATGGTAAGATATTATATGATTTGCGAAGTGTTATGTATTCCTCGTCTACACTTCAAGTGAATGTAAATGCGACACTTCCATGCAAGGAAATAGCGTTTGTAGATTTCTACGTATCGTAGCAATAGAGTTCTTGTGATTCTTAAAACGCGATATCGCATCTCATTTCTATGTTTCATGGTAAGATATAATATGATTTGCGAAGTGTTATGTATTCCTCGTCTACACTTCAAATGAATGTAAATGCGACACTTCCTTGCAAAGAAATAGCGTTTGCAGATGTCTACGTATCGTAGCAATAGACTTCTAATGCTTCTTAAAACGCGATATCGCATCTCATTTCTATGTTTCATGGTAAGATATAATATGATTTGCGAAGTGTCATGTATTTCTCGTCTACGCTTCAAATAAATGTAAATGCGACACTTCCTAGCAGGGAAATAGCGTTTGCAGATGTCTACGTATCGTAGCAATAGATTTCTAATGCTTCTTAAGACGCGATATCGCATCTCATTTCTATGTTTCATGGTAAGATATAATATGATTTGCGAAGTGTCATGTATTCCTCGTCTGCACTTCAAATGAATGTAAATGCGACACTTCCTTGCTAGGAAATAGCGTCTGCAGATGTCTAGGTATCGTAGCAATAGAGTTCAAATGCTTCATGAAACGAGATATTGCATCTCATATCTATGTTTCGTGATAAGATATAATATTCATTGCGAAGTGTTATGTATTCCTCGTCTACACTTCAAATGAATGTAAATGCGACACTTCCTTGCAAAGAAATAGCGTTTGCAGATGTCTACGTATCGTAGCAATAGATTTCTAATGCTTCTTAAAACGCGATATCGCATCTCATTTCTATGTTTCATGGTAAGATATAATATGATTTGCGAAGTGTCATGTATTCCTCGTCTACACTTCAAACGAATGTAAATGCGACACTTCCTTGCGAGGAAATAGCGTCTGCAGATGTCTACGTATCGTAGCAATAGATTTCTAATGCTTCTTAAAACGCGATATCGCATCTCATTTCTATGTTTCATGGTAAGATATAATATGATTTGCGAAGTGTCATATATTCCTCGTCTACACTTCAAATGAATGTAAATGCGACACTTCCTTGCAAGGAAATAGCGTTTGCAGTTGTCTACGTATCGTAGCAATAGAGTTCTTTTGATTCTTAAAACGCGATATCGCATCTCATTTCTATGTTTCATGGTAAGATATAATATGGTTTGCGAAGTGTTATGTATTCCTCGTCTACACTTCAAATGAATGTGAATGCGACATTTCCTCGCTAGGAAATAGCGTTTGCAGATGTCTACGTATCGTAGCAATAGTGTTCTTATGATTCTTAAAACGCGATATCGCATCTCATTTCTATGTTTTGTGGTAATATATAATATGATTTTCGAAGTGTTATGTATTCCTCGTCTACACTTCAAATGAATGTAAATGCGACACTTCCTTGCAAGGAAATAGCGTTTGCAGTTGTCTACGTATCGTAGCAATAGAGTTCTTATGATTCTTAAAACGCGATATCGCATCTCATTTCTATGTTTCATGGTAAGATATAATATGGTTTGCGAAGTGTTATGTATTCCTCGTCTACACTTCAAATGAATGTGAATGCGACATTTCCTCGCTAGGAAATAGCGTTTGCAGATGTCTACGTATCGTAGCAATAGTGTTCTTATGATTCTTAAAACGCGATATCGCATCTCATTTCTATGTTTTGTGGTAAGATATAATATGATTTGCGAAGTGTCATGTATTCCTCGTCTACACTTCAAATGAATGTAAATGCGACACTTCCTAGCAAGGAAATAGCGTTTGCAGATGTCTACGTATCGTAGCAATAGATTTCTAATGCTTCTTAGGACGCGATATCGCATCTCATTTCTATGTTTCATGGTAAGATATAATATGATTTGCGAAGTGTTATGTATTCCTCGTCTACACTTCAAAGGAATGTGAATGCGACACTTCCTCGCTAGGAAATAGCGTTTGCAGATGTCTACGTATCGTAGCAATAGATTTCTAATGCTTCTTAAAACGCGATATCGCAACTCATTTCTATGTTTCATGGTAAGATATAATATGATTTGCGAAGTGTCATGTATTCCTCGTCTACACTTCAAATGAATGTAAATGCGACACTTCCTTGCAAGGAAATAGCGTTTGCAGTTGTCCACGTACCGTAGCAATAGAGTTCTTGTGATTCTTAAAACGCGATATCGCATCCCATTTCTATGTTTAATGGTAAGATATAATATTCATTGCGAAGTCTTATGCATTCCTCGTCTACGATTCAAATGAATGTAAATGCGACACTTCCTTGCAAGGAAATAGCGTTTGCAGATGTCTACTTATCGTAGCAATAGGGTTCTTATGATTCTTAAAACGCGATATCGCATCTCATATCTATGTTTCATGGTAAGATATAATATGACTTGCGAAGTGTTATGCATTCCCCGTATACGATTCAAATGAATGTAGATGAGACACTTCCTTGCAAGGAAATAGCGTTTGCAGTTGTCTACGTATCGTAGCAATAGAGTTCTTATGATTCTTAAAACCCGAAATCGCATCTCAGTTCTATGTTTCATGGTAAGATATAATATGATTTGCGAAGTGTTATGTATTCCTCGTCTACACTTCAAATGAATGTGAATGCGACACTTCCTCGCTAGGAAATAGCGTTTGCAGATGTCTACGTATCGTAGCAATAGAGTTCTTATGATTCTTAAAACGCGATATCGCATCTCATTTCTATGTTTCATGGTAAGATATAATATGATTTGCGAAGTGTTATGTATTCCTCGTCTACACTTCAAATGAATGTAAATGCGACACTTCCTTGCAAAGAAATAGCGTTTGCAGATGTCTACGTATCGTAGCAATAGATTTCTAATGCTTCTTAAAACGCGATATCGCATCACATTTCTATGTTTCATGGTAAGATATAATATGATTTGCGAAGTGTTATGTATTCCTCGTCTACACTTCAAATGAATGTAAATGCGACACTTGCTAGCAAGGAAATAGCGTTTGCAGATGGCTACGTATCGTAGCAATAGATTTCTAATGCTTCTTAAGACGCGATATCGCATCGCATTTCTATGTTTCATGGTAAGATATAATATGATTTGCGAAGTGTTATGTATTCCTCGTCTACACTTCAAAGGAATGTGAATGCGACACTTCCTCGCTAGGAAATAGCGTTTGCAGATGTCTGCGTATCGTAGCAATAGATTTCTAATGCTTCTTAAAACGCGATATCGCAACTCATTTCTATGTTTCATGGTAAGATATAATATGATTTGCGAAGTATCATGTATTCCTCGTCTACACTTCAAATGAATGTGAATGCGACACTTCCTCGCTAGGAAATAGCGTTTGCAGATGTCTACGTATCGTAGCAATAGAGTTCTTATGATCCTTAAAACGCGATATCGCATCTCATTTCTATGTTTTATGTTAAGATATAATATGATTTGCGAAGTGTTATCTATTCCTCGTCTACACTTCAAATGAATGTAAATGCGACACTGCCTTGCTAGGAAATAGCGTTTGCAGATGTCTAGGTATCGTAGGGATAGAGTTCTAATGCTTCTTAAAACACGATATCGCATCTCATTTCTATGTTTCATGGTAAGATATAATATGATTTGCGAAGTGTTATGTATTCCTCGTCTACACTTCAAATGAATGTAAATGCGACACTTCCTCGCAAAGAAATTGCGTTTGCAGATGTCTACGTATCGTAGCAATAGATTTCTAATGCTTCTTAAAACGCGATATCGCATCACATTTCTATGTTTCATGGTAAGATATAATATGATTTGCGAAGTGTCATGTACTCCTCGTCTACACTTCAAATGAATGTAAATGCGACACTTGCTAGCAAGGAAATAGCGTTTGCAGATGTCTACGTATCGTAGCAATAGATTTCTAATGCTTCTTAAGACGCGATATCGCATCGCATTTCTATGTTTCATGGTAAGATATAATATGATTTGCGAAGTGTCATGTATTCCTCGTCTACACTTCAAATGAATGTAAATGCGACACTTCCTTGCAAGGAAATAGCGTTTGCAGTTGTGTACGTATCGTAGCAATAGAGTTCTTATGATTCTTAAAACGCGATATCGCATCTCATTTCTATGTTTCATGGTAAGATATAATATGATTTGCGAAGTGTTATGTACTCCTCGTCTACACTTCAAATGAATGTAAATGCGACACTTCCTTGCAAAGAAATAGCGTTTGCAGATGTCTACGTATCGTAGCAATAGATTTCTAATGCTTCTTAAAACGCGATATCGCATCACATTTCTATGTTTCATGGTAAGATATAATATGATTTGCGAAGTGTTATGTATTCCTCGTCTACACTTCAAATGAATGTAAATGCGACACTTGCTAGCAAGGAAATAGCGTTTGCAGATGTCTACGTATCGTAGCAATAGATTTCTAATGCTTCTTAAAACGCGATATCGCATCACATTTCTATGTTTCATGGTAAGATATAATATGATTTGCGAAGTGTTATGTATTCCTCGTCTACACTTCAAATGAATGTAAATGCGACACTTGCTAGCAAGGAAATAGCGTTTGCAGATGTCTACGTATCGTAGCAATAGATTTCTAATGCTTCTTAAAACGCGATATCGCATCACATTTCTATGTTTCATGGTAAGATATAATATGATTTGCGAAGTGTTATGTGTTCCTCGTCTACACTTCAAAGGAATGTGAATGCGACACTTCCTCGCTAGGAAATAGCGTTTGCAGATGTCTGCGTATCGTAGCAATAGATTTCTAATGCTTCTTAAAACGCGATATCGCAACTCATTTCTATGTTTCATGGTAAGATATAATATGATTTGCGAAGTGTCATGTATTCCTCGTCTACACTTCAAATGAATGTGAATGCGACACTTCCTCGCTAGGAAATAGCGTTTGCAGATGTCTACGTATCGTAGCAATAGAGTTCTTATGATCCTTAAAACGCGATATCGCATCTCATTTCTATGTTTTATGTTAAGATATAATATGATTTGCGAAGTGTTATGTATTCCTCGTCTACACTTCAAATGAATGTAAATGCGACACTCCCTTGCTAGGAAATAGCGTTTGCAGATGTCTAGGTATCGTAGGGATAGAGTTCTAATGCTTCTTAAAACACGATATCGCATCTCAGTTCTATGTTTCATGGTAAGATATAATATGATTTGCGAAGTGTTATGTATTCCTCGTCTACACTTCAAATGAATGTGAATGCGACATTTCCTCGCTAGGAAATAGCGTTTGCATATGTCTATGTATCGTAGCAATAGTGTTCTTATGATTCTTAAAACGCGATATCGCATCTCATTTCTATGTTTTATGGTAAGATATAATATGATTTGCGAAGTGTTATGTATTCCTCGTCTACACTTCAAATGAATGTAAATGCGACACTTCCTTGCTAGGAAATAGCGTCTGGAGATGTCTAGGTATCGTAGCGATAGAGTTCTAATGCTTCTTAACACGCGATATCGCAACTCATTTCTATGTTTCATGGTAAGATATAACATGCTTTGCGAAGTGTCATGTATTCCTCGTCTACACTTCAAATGAATGTAAATGCGGCACTTCCTTGCTAGGAAATATTGTCTGCAGATGTCTATGTATCGTAGCAATAGAGTTCAAATGCTTCTTAAAACGAGATATAGCATCTCATATCTATCTTTCATGATAAGATATAATATTCATTGCGAAGTCTTATGCATTCCTCGTCTACGATTCAAATGAATGTAAATGCGCAACTTCCTTGCAAGGAAATAGCGTTTGCAGATGTCTACGTATCGTAGCAATAGAGTTCTTATGATTCTTAAAACGCGATATCGCATCTCATTTCTAAGTTTCATGGTAAGATATAATATGATTTGCGAAGTGATATGTATTCCTCGTCTACACTTCAAATGAATGTGAATGCGACACTTCCTCGCTAGGAAATAGCGTTTGCAGATGTCTACGTATCGTAGCAATAGATTTCTAATGCTTCTTAAAACGCGATATCGTATCTCATTTCTATGTTTCATGGTAAGATATAATATGATTTGCGAAGTGTTATATATTCCTCGACTACACTTCAAATGAATGTAAATGCGACACTTCCTTGCTAGGAAGTAGCGTCTGCAGATGTCTAGGTATCGTAGCAATAGATTTCTAATGCTTCTTAAAACGCGATATCGCATCTCATTTCTATGTTTCATGGAAAGATATAATATGATTTGCGAAGTGTTATGTATTCCTCGTCTACACTTCAAGTGAATGTAAATGCGACACTTCCATGCAAGGAAATAGCGTTTGCAGATGTCTACGTATCGTAGCAATGGAGTTCTTATGATACTTAAAACGCGATATCGCATCTCATTTCTATGGTTCATGGTATGATATAATATGATTTGCGAAGTGTCATGTATTCCTCGTCTACACTTCAAATGAATGTAAATGCGACACTTCCTAGCAAGGAAATAGCGTTTGCAGATGTCTACGTATCGTAGCAATAGATTTCTAATGCTTCTTAGGACGCGATATCGCATCTCATTTCTATGTTTCATGGTAAGATATAATATGATTTGCGAAGTGTTATGTATTCCTCGTCTACACTTCAAAGGAATGTGAATGCGACACTTCCTCGCTAGGAAATAGCGTTTGCAGATGTCTACGTATCGTAGCAATAGATTTCTAATGCTTCTTAAAACGCGATATCGCAACTCATTTCTATGTTTCATGGTAAGATATAATATGATTTGCGAAGTGTCATGTATTCCTCGTCTACACTTCAAATGAATGTAAATGCGACACTTCCTTGCAAGGAAATAGCGTTTGCAGTTGTCCACGTACCGTAGCAATAGAGTTCTTATGATTCTTAAAACGCGATATCGCATCCCATTTCTATGTTTAATGGTAAGATATAATATGATTTGCGAAGTGTTATGTATTCCTCGTCTACACTTCAAATGAATGTGAATGCGACATTTCCTCGCTGGGAAATAGCGTTTGCAGATGTCTACGTATCGTAGCAATAGAGTTCAAATGCTTCTTAAAACGAGATATTGCATCTCATATCTATGTTTCATGATAAGATATAATATTCATTGCGAAGTGTTATGCATTCCTCGTACACGATACAAATTAATGTAGATGAGACACTTCCTTGCAAGGAAATAGCGTTTGCAGATGTCTACGTATCGAAGCAATAGTGTTCAAATGCTTCTTAAAACGAGATATTGCATCTCATATCTATGTTTCATGATAAGATATAATATTCATTGCGAAGTGTTATGCATTCCTCGTCTACGATCCAAATGAATGTAAATGCGACACTTCCTCGCTAGGGAATAGCGTTTTCAGATGTCTACGTATCGTAGCAATAGAGTTCTTATGATTCTTAAAACGCGATATCGCATCTCATTTCTATGTTTCATGGTAAGATATTATATGATTTGCGAAGTGTTATGTATTCCTCGTCTACACTTCAAGTGAATGTAAATGCGACACTTCCATGCAAGGAAATAGCGTTTGCAGATTTCTACGTATCGTAGTAATAGAGTTCTTATGATTCTTAAAACGCGATATCGCATCTCATTTCTATGTTTCATGGTAAGATATAATATGATTTACGAAGTGTTATGTATTCCTCGTCTACACTTCAAATGAATGTAAATGCGACATTTCTTTGCTAGGAAATAGCGTCTGCAGATGACTAGGTATCGTAGCAATAGATTTATAATGCTTCTTAAAACGCGATATCGCATCCCATTTCTATGTTTCATGGTAAGATATAACATGATTTGCGAAGTGTCATGTATTCCTCGTCTACACTTCAAATGAATGTAAATGCGGCACTTCCTTGCTAGGAAATATCGTCTGCAGATGTCTATGTATCGTAGCAATAGAGTTCAAATGCTTCTTAAAACGAGATATAGCATCTCATATCTATCTTTCATGATAAGATATAATATTCATTGCGAAGTCTTATGCATTCCTCGTCTACGATTCAAATGAATGTAAATGCGACACTTCCTTGCAAGGAAATAGCGTTTGCAGATGTCTACTTATCGTAGCAATAGGGTTCTTATGATTCTTAAAACGCGATATCGCATCTCATATCTATGTTTCATGGTAAGATATAATATGACTTGCGAAGTGTTATGCATTCCCCGTATACGATTCAAATGAATGTAGATGAGACACTTCCTTGCAAGGAAATAGCGTTTGCAGTTGTCTACGTATCGTAGCAATAGAGTTCTTATGATTCTTAAAACCCGAAATCGCATCTCAGTTCTATGTTTCATGGTAAGATATAATATGATTTGCGAAGTGTTATGTATTCCTCGTCTACACTTCAAATGAATGTGAATGCGACACTTCCTCGCTAGGAAATAGCGTTTGCAGATGTCTACGTATCGTAGCAATAGAGTTCTTATGATTCTTAAAACGCGATATCGCATCTCATTTCTATGTTTCATGGTAAGATATAATATGATTTGCGAAGTGTTATGTATTCCTCGTCTACACTTCAAATGAATGTAAATGCGACACTTCCTTGCAAAGAAATAGCGTTTGCAGATGTCTACGTATCGTAGCAATAGATTTCTAATGCTTCTTAAAACGCGATATCGCATCACATTTCTATGTTTCATGGTAAGATATAATATGATTTGCGAAGTGTCATGTATTCCTCGTCTACACTTCAAATGAATGTAAATGCGACACTTGCTAGCAAGGAAATAGCGTTTGCAGATGTCTACGTATCGTAGCAATAGATTTCTAATGCTTCTTAAGACGCGATATCGCATCCCATTTCTATGTTTCATGGTAAGATATAATATTCATTGCGAAGAGTTATGTATTCCTCGTCTACACTTCAAATGAATGTAAATGCGACACTTCCTTGCAAAGAAATAGCGTTTGCAGATGTCTACGTATCGTAGCAATAGATTTCTAATGCTTCTTAAAACGCGATATCGCATCTCATTTCTATGTTTCATGGTAAGATATAATATGATCTGCGAAGTGTCATGTATTCCTCGTCTGCACTTCAAATGAATGTAAATGCGACACTTCCTTGCAAGGAAATAGTGTTTGCAGATGTCTACGTATCGAAGCAATAGAGTTCAAATGCTTCTTAAATCGAGATATTGCATCTCATATCTATGTTTCGTGATAAGATATAATATTCATTGCGAAGTGTTATGCATTCCTCGTCTACGATTCAAATGATCGTAAATGCGACACTTCCTTGCAAGGAAATAGCGTTTGCAGATGTCTACGTATCGAAGCAATAGAGTTCAAATGCTTCTTAAAACGAGATATTGCATCTCATATCTACGTTTCATGATAAGATATAATATTCATTGCGAAGTGTTATGCATTCCTCGTCTACGATTCAAATGAATGTAAATGCGACACTTCCTTGCAAGGAAATAGCGTTTGCAGATGTCTGCGTATCGTAGCAATAGAGTTCTTATGATTCTTAAATCGCGATATCGCATCTCACATCTATGTTTCATGGTAAGATATAATATGATTTGCGAAGTGTTATGTATTCCTCGTCTACACTTCGAATGAATGTAAATGCGACACTTCCTTGTAAGGAAACAGCGTCTGCAGATGTCTGTGTATCGTAGCAATAGATTTCTAATGCTTCTTAAAACGCGATATCGCATCTCATTTCTATGTTTCATGGTAAGATATAATATGATTTGCGAAGTGTCATGTATTCCTCGTCTACACTTCAAATGAATGTAAATGCGACACCTCCTTGCAAGGAAATAGCGTTTGCAGTTGTCTACGTATCGTAGCAATAGAGTTCTTATGATTCTTAAAACGCGATATCGCATCTCATTTCTATGTTTCATGGTAAGATATAATATGGTTTGCGAAGTGTTATGTATTCCTCGTCTACACTTCAAATGAATGTGAATGCGACATTTCCTCGCTAGGAAATAGCGTTTGCAGATGTCTACGTATCGTAGCAATAGTGTTCTTATGATTCTTAAAACGCGATATCGCATCTCATTTCTATGTTTTGTGGTAAGATATAATATGATTTGCGAAGTGTTATGTATTCCTCGTCTACACTTCAAATGAATGTGAATGCGACATTTCCTCGCTAGGAAGTAGCGTTTGCAGATGTCTACGTATCGTAGCAATAGATTTCTAATGCTTCTTAAAACGCCATATCGCATCTCATTTCTATGTTTCATGGTAAGATATAATATGATTTGCGAAGTGTCATGTATTCCTCGTCTACACTTCAAATGAATGTAAATGCGACACTTCCTTGCAAGGAAATAGCGTTTGCAGTTGTCTACGTATCGTAGCAATAGTGTTCTTATGATTCTTAAAACGCGATATCGCATCTCATTTCTATGTTTTGTGGTAAGATATAATATGATTTGCGAAGTGTTATGTATTCCTCGTCTACACTTCAAATGAATGTGAATACGACACTTCCTCGCTAGGAAATAGAGCTTGCAGATATCTACGTATCGAAGCAATAGAGTCCAAATGCTTCTTAAAACGAGATATTGCATCTCATATCTATGTTTCATGGTAAGATATAATATGACTTGCGAAGTGTTATGCATTCCTCGTATACGATTCAAATGAATGAAAATGCGACACTTCCTTGCAAGGAAATAGCGTTTGCAAATGTCTACGTATCGTAGCAATGGAGTTCTTATGATACTCAAAACGCTATATTGCATCTCATATCTATGTTTCATGATAAGATATAATATTCATTGCGAAGTGTTATGCATTCCTCGTATACACTTCAAATGAATGTAAATGCGACACTTGCTAGCAAGGAAATAGCGTTTGCAGATGTCTACGTATCGTAGCAATAGATTTCTAATGCTTCTTAAGACGCGATATCGCATCCCATTTCTATGTTTCATGGTAAGATATAATATTCATTGCGAAGAGTTATGTATTCCTCGTCTACACTTCGAATGAATGTAAATGCGACACTTCCTTGTAAGGAAACAGCGTCTGCAGATGTCTGTGTATCGTAGCAATAGATTTCTAATGCTTCTTAAAACGAGATATTGCATCTCATATCTATGTTTCATGATAAGATATAATATTCATTGCGAAGTGTTATGCATTCCTCGTCTACGATCCAAATGAATGTAAATGCGACACTTCCTCGCTAGGGAATAGCGTTTTCAGATGTCTACGTATCGTAGCAATAGAGTTCTTATGATTCTTAAAACGCGATATCGCATCTCATTTCTATGTTTCATGGTAAGGTTTCATGGTAAGATATTATATGATTTGCGAAGTGTTATGTATTCCTCGTCTACACTTCAAGTGAATGTAAATGCGACACTTCCATGCAAGGAAATAGCGTTTGCAGATTTCTACGTATCGTAGTAATAGAGTTCTTATGATTCTTAAAACGCGATATCGCATCTCATTTCTATGTTTCATGGTAAGATATAATATGATTTACGAAGTGTTATGTATTCCTCGGCTACACTTCAAATGAATGTAAATGCGACATTTCTTTGCTAGGAAATAGCGTCTGCAGATGACTAGGTATCGTAGCAATAGATTTATAATGCTTCTTAAAACGCGATATCGCATCCCATTTCTATGTTTCATGGTAAGATATAACATGATTTGCGAAGTGTCATGTATTCCTCGTCTACACTTCAAATGAATGTAAATGCGGCACTTCCTTGCTAGGAAATATCGTCTGCAGATGTCTATGTATCGTAGCAATAGAGTTCAAATGCTTCTTAAAACGAGATATAGCATCTCATATCTATCTTTCATGATAAGATATAATATTCATTGCGAAGTCTTATGCATTCCTCGTCTACGATTCAAATGAATGTAAATGCGACACTTCCTTGCAAGGAAATAGCGTTTGCAGATGTCTACTTATCGTAGCAATAGGGTTCTTATGATTCTTAAAACGCGATATCGCATCTCATATCTATGTTTCATGGTAAGATATAATATGACTTGCGAAGTGTTATGCATTCCCCGTATACGATTCAAATGAATGTAGATGAGACACTTCCTTGCAAGGAAATAGCGTTTGCAGTTGTCTACGTATCGTAGCAATAGAGTTCTTATGATTCTTAAAACCCGAAATCGCATCTCAGTTCTATGTTTCATGGTAAGATATAATATGATTTGCGAAGTGTTATGTATTCCTCGTCTACACTTCAAATGAATGTGAATGCGACACTTCCTCGCTAGGAAATAGCGTTTGCAGATGTCTACGTATCGTAGCAATAGAGTTCTTATGATTCTTAAAACGCGATATCGCATCTCATTTCTATGTTTCATGGTAAGATATAATATGATTTGCGAAGTGTTATGTATTCCTCGTCTACACTTCAAATGAATGTAAATGCGACACTTCCTTGCAAAGAAATAGCGTTTGCAGATGTCTACGTATCGTAGCAATAGATTTCTAATGCTTCTTAAAACGCGATATCGCATCACATTTCTATGTTTCATGGTAAGATATAATATGATTTGCGAAGTGTCATGTATTCCTCGTCTACACTTCAAATGAATGTAAATGCGACACTTGCTAGCAAGGAAATAGCGTTTGCAGATGTCTACGTATCGTAGCAATAGATTTCTAATGCTTCTTAAGACGCGATATCGCATCCCATTTCTATGTTTCATGGTAAGATATAATATTCATTGCGAAGAGTTATGTATTCCTCGTCTACACTTCAAATGAATGTAAATGCGACACTTCCTTGCAAAGAAATAGCGTTTGCAGATGTCTACGTATCGTAGCAATAGATTTCTAATGCTTCTTAAAACGCGATATCGCATCTCATTTCTATGTTTCATGGTAAGATATAATATGATTTGCGAAGTGTCATGTATTCCTCGTCTACACTTCAAATGAATGTAAATGCGACACTTCCTTGCAAAGAAATAGCGTTTGCAGATGTCTACGTATCGTAGCAATAGATTTCTAATGCTTCTTAAAACGCGATATCACATCTCATTTCTATGTTTCAAGGTAAGATATAATATGATCTGCGAAGTGTCATGTATTCCTCGTCTGCACTTCAAATGAATGTAAATGCGACACTTCCTTGCAAGGAAATAGTGTTTGCAGATGTCTACGTATCGAAGCAATAGAGTTCAAATGCTTCTTAAATCGAGATATTGCATCTCATATCTATGTTTCGTGATAAGATATAATATTCATTGCGAAGTGTTATGCATTCCTCGTCTACGATTCAAATGATCGTAAATGCGACACTTCCTTGCAAGGAAATAGCGTTTGCAGATGTCTACGTATCGAAGCAATAGAGTTCAAATGCTTCTTAAAACGAGATATTGCATCTCATATCTACGTTTCATGATAAGATATAATATTCATTGCGAAGTGTTATGCATTCCTCGTCTACGATTCAAATGAATGTAAATGCGACACTTCCTTGCAAGGAAATAGCGTTTGCAGATGTCTGCGTATCGTAGCAATAGAGTTCTTATGATTCTTAAATCGCGATATCGCATCTCACATCTATGTTTCATGGTAAGATATAATATGATTTGCGAAGTGTTATGTATTCCTCGTCTACACTTCGAATGAATGTAAATGCGACACTTCCTTGTAAGGAAACAGCGTCTGCAGATGTCTGTGTATCGTAGCAATAGATTTCTAATGCTTCTTAAAACGCGATATCGCATCTCATTTCTATGTTTCATGGTAAGATATAATATGATTTGCGAAGTGTCATGTATTCCTCGTCTACACTTCAAATGAATGTAAATGCGACACCTCCTTGCAAGGAAATAGCGTTTGCAGTTGTCTACGTATCGTAGCAATAGAGTTCTTATGATTCTTAAAACGCGATATCGCATCTCATTTCTATGTTTCATGGTAAGATATAATATGGTTTGCGAAGTGTTATGTATTCCTCGTCTACACTTCAAATGAATGTGAATGCGACATTTCCTCGCTAGGAAATAGCGTTTGCAGATGTCTACGTATCGTAGCAATAGTGTTCTTATGATTCTTAAAACGCGATATCGCATCTCATTTCTATGTTTTGTGGTAAGATATAATATGATTTGCGAAGTGTTATGTATTCCTCGTCTACACTTCAAATGAATGTGAATGCGACATTTCCTCGCTAGGAAGTAGCGTTTGCAGATGTCTACGTATCGTAGCAATAGATTTCTAATGCTTCTTAAAACGCCATATCGCATCTCATTTCTATGTTTCATGGTAAGATATAATATGATTTGCGAAGTGTCATGTATTCCTCGTCAACACTTCAAATGAATGTAAATGCGACACTTCCTTGCAAGGAAATAGCGTTTGCAGTTGTCTACGTATCGTAGCAATAGTGTTCTTATGATTCTTAAAACGCGATATCGCATCTCATTTCTATGTTTTGTGGTAAGATATAATATGATTTGCGAAGTGTTATGTATTCCTCGTCTACACTTCAAATGAATGTGAATACGACACTTCCTCGCTAGGAAATAGAGCTTGCAGATATCTACGTTTCGAAGCAATAGAGTCCAAATGCTTCTTAAAACGAGATATTGCATCTCATATCTATGTTTCATGGTAAGATATAATATGACTTGCGAAGTGTTATGCATTCCTCGTATACGATTCAAATGAATGAAAATGCGACACTTCCTTGCAAGGAAATAGCGTTTGCAAATGTCTACGTATCGTAGCAATGGAGTTCTTATGATACTCAAAACGCTATATTGCATCTCATATCTATGTTTCATGATAAGATATAATATTCATTGCGAAGTGTTATGCATTCCTCGTATACGATACAAATGAATGTAGATGAGACACTTCCTTGCAAGGAAATAGCGTTTGCAGTTGTCTACGTATCGTAGCAATAGAGTTCTTATGATTATTAAAACCCGAAATCGCATCTCAGTTCTATGTTTCATGGTAAGATATAATATGATTTGCGAAGTGTTATGTATTCCTCGTCTACACTTCAAATGAATGTGAATGCGACATTTCCTCGCTAGGAAATAGCGTTTGCATATGTCTATGTATCGTAGCAATAGTGTTCTTATGATTCTTAAAACGCGATATCGCATCTCATTTCTATGTTTTATGGTAAGATATAATATGATTTGCGAAGTGTTATGTATTCCTCGTCTACACTTCAAATGAATGTAAATGCGACACTTCCTTGCTAGGAAATAGCGTCTGGAGATGTCTAGGTATCGTAGCGATAGAGTTCTAATGCTTCTTAACACGCGATATCGCAACTCATTTCTATGTTTCATGGTAAGATATAACATGCTTTGCGAAGTGTCATGTATTCCTCGTCTACACTTCAAATGAATGTAAATGCGGCACTTCCTTGCTAGGAAATATTGTCTGCAGATGTCTATGTATCGTAGCAATAGAGTTCAAATGCTTCTTAAAACGAGATATAGCATCTCATATCTATCTTTCATGATAAGATATAATATTCATTGCGAAGTCTTATGCATTCCTCGTCTACGATTCAAATGAATGTAAATGCGCAACTTCCTTGCAAGGAAATAGCGTTTGCAGATGTCTACGTATCGTAGCAATAGAGTTCTTATGATTCTTAAAACGCGATATCGCATCTCATTTCTAAGTTTCATGGTAAGATATAATATGATTTGCGAAGTGATATGTATTCCTCGTCTACACTTCAAATGAATGTGAATGCGACACTTCCTCGCTAGGAAATAGCGTTTGCAGATGTCTACGTATCGTAGCAATAGATTTCTAATGCTTCTTAAAACGCGATATCGTATCTCATTTCTATGTTTCATGGTAAGATATAATATGATTTGCGAAGTGTTATATATTCCTCGACTACACTTCAAATGAATGTAAATGCGACACTTCCTTGCTAGGAAGTAGCGTCTGCAGATGTCTAGGTATCGTAGCAATAGATTTCTAATGCTTCTTAAAACGCGATATCGCATCTCATTTCTATGTTTCATGGAAAGATATAATATGATTTGCGAAGTGTTATGTATTCCTCGTCTACACTTCAAGTGAATGTAAATGCGACACTTCCATGCAAGGAAATAGCGTTTGCAGATGTCTACGTATCGTAGCAATGGAGTTCTTATGATACTTAAAACGCGATATCGCATCTCATTTCTATGGTTCATGGTATGATATAATATGATTTGCGAAGTGTCATGTATTCCTCGTCTACACTTCAAATGAATGTAAATGCGACACTTCCTAGCAAGGAAATAGCGTTTGCAGATGTCTACGTATCGTAGCAATAGATTTCTAATGCTTCTTAGGACGCGATATCGCATCTCATTTCTATGTTTCATGGTAAGATATAATATGATTTGCGAAGTGTTATGTATTCCTCGTCTACACTTCAAAGGAATGTGAATGCGACACTTCCTCGCTAGGAAATAGCGTTTGCAGATGTCTACGTATCGTAGCAATAGATTTCTAATGCTTCTTAAAACGCGATATCGCAACTCATTTCTATGTTTCATGGTAAGATATAATATGATTTGCGAAGTGTCATGTATTCCTCGTCTACACTTCAAATGAATGTAAATGCGACACTTCCTTGCAAGGAAATAGCGTTTGCAGTTGTCCACGTACCGTAGCAATAGAGTTCTTATGATTCTTAAAACGCGATATCGCATCCCATTTCTATGTTTAATGGTAAGATATAATATGATTTGCGAAGTGTTATGTATTCCTCGTCTACACTTCAAATGAATGTGAATGCGACATTTCCTCGCTGGGAAATAGCGTTTGCAGATGTCTACGTATCGTAGCAATAGAGTTCAAATGCTTCTTAAAACGAGATATTGCATCTCATATCTATGTTTCATGATAAGATATAATATTCATTGCGAAGTGTTATGCATTCCTCGTACACGATACAAATTAATGTAGATGAGACACTTCCTTGCAAGGAAATAGCGTTTGCAGATGTCTACGTATCGAAGCAATAGTGTTCAAATGCTTCTTAAAACGAGATATTGCATCTCATATCTATGTTTCATGATAAGATATAATATTCATTGCGAAGTGTTATGCATTCCTCGTCTACGATCCAAATGAATGTAAATGCGACACTTCCTCGCTAGGGAATAGCGTTTTCAGATGTCTACGTATCGTAGCAATAGAGTTCTTATGATTCTTAAAACGCGATATCGCATCTCATTTCTATGTTTCATGGTAAGATATTATATGATTTGCGAAGTGTTATGTATTCCTCGTCTACACTTCAAGTGAATGTAAATGCGACACTTCCATGCAAGGAAATAGCGTTTGCAGATTTCTACGTATCGTAGTAATAGAGTTCTTATGATTCTTAAAACGCGATATCGCATCTCATTTCTATGTTTCATGGTAAGATATAATATGATTTACGAAGTGTTATGTGTTCCTCGTCTACACTTCAAATGAATGTAAATGCGACATTTCTTTGCTAGGAAATAGCGTCTGCAGATGACTAGGTATCGTAGCAATAGATTTATAATGCTTCTTAAAACGCGATATCGCATCTCATTTCTATGTTTCATGGTAAGATATAACATGATTTGCGAAGTGTCATGTATTCCTCGTCTACACTTCAAATGAATGTAAATGCGGCACTTCCTTGCTAGGAAATATCGTCTGCAGATGTCTATGTATCGTAGCAATAGAGTTCAAATGCTTCTTAAAACGAGATATAGCATCTCATATCTATCTTTCATGATAAGATATAATATTCATTGCGAAGTCTTATGCATTCCTCGTCTACGATTCAAATGAATGTAAATGCGACACTTCCTTGCAAGGAAATAGCGTTTGCAGATGTCTACTTATCGTAGCAATAGGGTTCTTATGATTCTTAAAACGCGATATCGCATCTCATATCTATGTTTCATGGTAAGATATAATATGACTTGCGAAGTGTTATGCATTCCCCGTATACGATTCAAATGAATGTAGATGAGACACTTCCTTGCAAGGAAATAGCGTTTGCAGTTGTCTACGTATCGTAGCAATAGAGTTCTTATGATTCTTAAAACCCGAAATCGCATCTCAGTTCTATGTTTCATGGTAAGATATAATATGATTTGCGAAGTGTTATGTATTCCTCGTCTACACTTCAAATGAATGTGAATGCGACACTTCCTCGCTAGGAAATAGCGTTTGCAGATGTCTACGTATCGTAGCAATAGAGTTCTTATGATTCTTAAAACGCGATATCGCATCTCATTTCTATGTTTCATGGTAAGATATAATATGATTTGCGAAGTGTTATGTATTCCTCGTCTACACTTCAAATGAATGTAAATGCGACACTTCCTTGCAAAGAAATAGCGTTTGCAGATGTCTACGTATCGTAGCAATAGATTTCTAATGCTTCTTAAAACGCGATATCGCATCACATTTCTATGTTTCATGGTAAGATATAATATGATTTGCGAAGTGTCATGTATTCCTCGTCTACACTTCAAATGAATGTAAATGCGACACTTGCTAGCAAGGAAATAGCGTTTGCAGATGTCTACGTATCGTAGCAATAGATTTCTAATGCTTCTTAAGACGCGATATCGCATCCCATTTCTATGTTTCATGGTAAGATATAATATTCATTGCGAAGAGTTATGTATTCCTCGTCTACACTTCAAATGAATGTAAATGCGACACTTCCTTGCAAAGAAATTGCGTTTGCAGATGTCTACGTATCGTAGCAATAGATTTCTAATGCTTCTTAAAACGCGATATCGCATCTCATTTCTATGTTTCATGGTAAGATATAATATGATTTGCGAAGTGTCATGTATTCCTCGTCTACACTTCAAATGAATGTAAATGCGACACTTCCTTGCAAAGAAATACCGTTTGCAGATGTCTACGTATCGTAGCAATAGATTTCTAATGCTTCTTAAAACGCGATATCACATCTCATTTCTATGTTTCAAGGTAAGATATAATATGATCTGCGAAGTGTCATGTATTCCTCGTCTGCACTTGAAATGAATGTAAATGCGACACTTCCTTGCAAGGAAATAGTGTTTGCAGATGTCTACGTATCGAAGCAATAGAGTTCAAATGCTTCTTAAATCGAGATATTGCATCTCATATCTATGTTTCGTGATAAGATATAATATTCATTGCGAAGTGTTATGCATTCCTCGTCTACGATTCAAATGATCGTAAATGCGACACTTCCTTGCAAGGAAATAGCGTTTGCAGATGTCTACGTATCGAAGCAATAGAGTTCAAATGCTTCTTAAAACGAGATATTGCATCTCATATCTACGTTTCATGATAAGATATAATATTCATTGCGAAGTATTATGCATTCCTCGTCTACGATTCAAATGAATGTAAATGCGACACTTCCTTGCAAGGAAATAGCGTTTGCAGATGTCTGCGTATCGTAGCAATAGAGTTCTTATGATTCTTAAATCGCGATATCGCATCTCACATCTATGTTTCATGGTAAGATATAATATGATTTGCGAAGTGTTATGTATTCCTCGTCTACACTTCGAATGAATGTAAATGCGACACTTCCTTGTAAGGAAACAGCGTCTGCAGATGTCTGTGTATCGTAGCAATAGATTTCTAATGCTTCTTAAAACGCGATGTCGCATCTCATTTCTATGTTTCATGGTAAGATATAATATGATTTGCGAAGTGTTATGTATTCCTCGTCTACACTTCAAATGAATGTGAATGCGACACTTCCTCGCTAGGAAATAGCGCTTGCAGATGTCTACGTATCGAAGCAATAGAGTTCAAATGCTTCTTAAAACGAGATATTGCATCTCATATTTATGTTTCATGGTAAGATGTAATATGATTTGCGAAGTGTCATGTATTCCTCGTCTACACTTCAAATGAATGTAAATGCGACACTTCCTTGCAAGGAAATAGCGTTTGCAGTTGTCTACGTATCGTAGCAATAGAGTTCTTATGATACTTAAGACGCGATATCGCATCTCATTTCTATGTTTCATGGTAAGATATAATATGATTTGCGAAGTGTTATGTATTCCTCGTCTACACTTCAAATGAATGTGAATGCGATATTTCCTCGCTAGGAAATAGCGTTTGCAGATGTCTACGTATCGTAGCAATAGTGTTCTTATGATTCTTAAAACGCGATATCGCATCTCATTTCTATGTTTTATGGTAAGATATAATATCATTTGCGAAGTGTTATGTATTCCTCGTCTACACTTCAAATGAATGTAAATGCGACACTTCCTTGCTAGGAAATAGCGTCTGCAGATGTCTAGGTATCGTAGCAATAGATTTCTAATGCTTCTTGATACGCGATATCGCATCTCATTTCTATGTTTCATGGTAAGATATAATATCATTTGCGAAGTGTTATGTATTCCTCGTCTACACTTCAAATGAATGTAAATGCGACACTCCCTTGCTAGGAAATAGCGTCTGCAGATGTCTAGGTATCGTAGCTATAGAGTTCTAATGCTTCTTAAAACGCGATATCGCATCTCATTTCTATGTTTCATGGTAAGATATAATATGATTTGCGAAGTGTTATGTATTCCTCGTCTACACTTCAAATGAATGTAAATGCGACACTTCCTTGCAAGGAAATAGCGTTTGCAGATGACTACGTATCGTAGCAATAGATTTCTAATGCTTCCTAAAACGCGATATCGCATCTCATTTCTATGTTTCATGGTAAGATATAATATGATTTGCGAAGTGTTATGTATTCCTCGTCTACAATTCAAATGAATGTGAATGCGACACTTCCTCGCTAGGAAATAGCGTTTGCAAATGTCTACCTATCGTAGCAATAGTGTTCTAATGCTTCTTAAAACGCGATATCGCATCTCATTTCTATGTTTCATGGTAAGATATAATATGATTTGCGAAGTGTGATGTATTCCTCGTCTACACTTCAAATGAATGTAAATGCGACACTTCCTTGCTAGGAAATAGCGTCTGCAAATGTCTAGGTATCGTAGCAATAGAGTTCAAATGCTTCTTAAAACGAGATATTGCATCTCATATCTATGTTTAATGATAAGATATAATATTCATTGCGAAGTGTTATGCATTCCTCGTCTACGATTCAAATGAATATAAATGCGACACTTCCTTGCAAGGAAATAGCGTTTGCAGATGTCTACGTATCGTAGCAATTGAGTTCTTGTGATTCTTAAAACGCGATATCGCATCTCATTTCTATGTTTCATGGTAAGATATAATATGATTTGCGAAGTGTTATGTATTCCTCGTCTACACTTCAAATGAATGTGAATGCGACACTTCCTCGCTAGGAAATAGCGTTTGCGGATGTCTACGTATCGTAGCAATAGAGTTCTTATGATTCTTAGAACGCGATATCGCATCTCATTTCTATGGTTCATGGTAAGATATAATATGATTTGCAAAGTGTTATGTATTCCTCGTCTACACTTCAAATGAATGTAAATGCGACACTTCCTTGCTAGGAAATAGCGTCTGCAGATGTCTAAGTATCGTAGCGTTAGAGTTCTAATGCTTCTTAAAACGCGATATCGCATCTCATTTTTATGTTTCATGGTATGATATAATATGATTTGCGAAGTGTCAGGTATTCCTCGTCTACAATTCAAATGAATGTAAATGCGGCACTTCCTTGCAAAGAAATAGCGTTTGCAGATGTCTACGTATTGTAGCAATAGATATCTAATGCTTCTTAAAACGCGATATCGCATCTCATTTCTATGTTTCGTGGTAAGATATAATATGATTTGCGAAGTGTCATGTATTCCTCGTCTACACTTCAAATGAATGTAAATGCGACACTTCCTCGCTAGGAAATAGGGTCTGCAGATGATTAGGTATCGTAGCGATAGAGTTCTAATGCTTCTTAAACGCGATATCGCATCTCATTTCTATGTTTCATGGTAAGATATAATATGATTTGTGAAGTGTTATGTATTCCTCGTCTACACTTCAAATGAATGTAAATGCGACACTTCCTTGCAAGGAAATAGCGTTTGCAGATGTCTACGTATCGTAGCAATAGAGTTCTAATGCTTCTTAAAACGCGATATCGCATCTCATTTTTATGTTTCATGGTATGATATAATATGATTTGCGAAGTGTCAGGTATTCCTCGTCTACAATTCAAATGAATGTAAATGCGGCACTTCCTTGCAAAGAAATAGCGTTTGCAGATGTCTACGTATCGTAGCAATAGATAACTAATGCTTCTTAAAACGCGATATCGAATCTCAATTCTGTGTTTCATGGTAAGATATAATATGATTTGCGAAGTGTTATGTATTCCTCGTCTACACATCAAATGAATGTAAATGCCCCACTTCCTTGCTAGGAAATAGCGTCTGCAGATGTCTAGGTATCGTAGCAGTAGAGTTCTAATGCTTCTTAAAACGCGATATCGCATCTCATTTCTATGTTTCATGGTAAGATATAATATGATTTGCGAATTGTTATGTATTCCTCGTCTACACTTCAAATGAATGTGAATGCGACACTTCCTCGCTAGGAAATAGCGTTTGCAAATGTCTACCTATCGTAGCAATAGTGTTCTAATGCTTCTTAAAACGCGATATCGCATCTCATTTCTATGTTTCATGGTAAGATATAATATGATTTGCGAAGTGTCATGTATTCCTCGTCTACACTTCAAATGAATGTAAATGTGACACTTCCCTGCTAGGAAATAGCGTCTGCAAATGTCTAGGTATCGTAGCAATAGAGTTCAAATGTTTCTTAAAACGAGATATTGCATCTCATATCTATATTTAATGATAAGATATAATATTCATTGCGAAGTGTCATGCATTCCTCGTCTACGATTCAAATGAATATAAATGCGACACTTCCTTGCAAGGAAATAGCGTTTGCAGATGTCTACGTATCGTAGCAATTGAGTTCTTATGATACTTAAAACGCGATATCGCATCTCATTTCTATGTTTCATGGTAAGATATAATATGATTTGCGAAGTGTTATGTATTCCTCGTCTACACTTCAAATGAATGTGAATGCGACACTTCCTCGCTAGGAAATAGCGTTTGCGGATGTCTACGTATCGTAGCAATAGAGTTCTTATGATTCTTAGAACGCGATATCGCATCTCATTTCTATGGTTCATGGTAAGATATAATATGATTTACGAAGTGTTATGTATTCCTCGTCTACACTTCAAATGAATGTAAATGCGACACTTCCTTGCTAGGAAATAGCGTCTGCAGATGTCTAAGTATCGTAGCGATAGAGTTCTAATGCTTCTTAAAACGCGATATCGCATCTCCTTTCTATGTTTCATGGTAAGATATAATATGATTTGCGAAGTGTTATGTATTCCTCGTCTACAATTCAAATGAATGTAAATGCGGCACTTCCTTGCAAAGAAATAGCGTTTGCAGATGTCTACGTATCGTAGCAATAGAGTTCTTATGATTCTTAAAACGCGATATCGCATCTCATTTCTATCTTTCATGGTAAGATATAATATGATTTGCGAAGTGTTATGTATTCCTCGTCTACACTTCAAATGAATGTGAATGCGACACTTCCTCGCTGGGAAATAGCGTTTGCAGATGTCTACGTATCGTAGCAGTATTGTTCTTATGATTCTTAAAACGCGATATCGCATCTCATTTCTATGTTTCATGGTAAGATATAATATGATTTGCGAAGTGTTATGTATTCCTCATCTACACTTCAATTGAATGTAAATGCGACACTTCCTTGCTAGGAAATAGCGTCTGCAGATGTCTAGGTATCGTAGCGATAGTGTTCTAATGCTTCTTAAAACGCGATATCGCATCACATTCCTATGTTTCATGGTAAGATATAATATGATTTGCGAAGTGTTATGTATTCCTCGTCTACACTTCAAATGAATGTAATTGCGATACTTCCTTGCCAGGAAATAGCGTTTGCAAATGTCTACATATCATAGCAATAGATTTCTAATGCTTCTTAAAGCGCGATATCGCATCTCATTTCTATGTTTCATGGTAAGATATAATATGGTTTGCGAAGTGTTATGTATTCCTCGTCTACACTTCAAATGAATGTGAATGCGACACTTCCTCGCTAGGAAATAGCGTTTGCAAATGTCTACCTATCGTAGCAATAGTGTTCTAATGCTTCTTAAAACGCGATATCGCATCTCATTTCTATGTTTCATGTTAAGATATAATATGATTTGCGAAGTGTCATGTATACCTCGTCTACACTTCAAATGAATGTAAATGCGACACTTCCTTGCTAGGAAATAGCGTCTGCAAATGTCTAGGTATCGTAGGAATAGAGTTCAAATGCTTCTTAAAACGAGATATTGCATCTCATATCTATGTTTAATGATAAGATATAATATTCATTGCGAAGTGTTATGCATTCCTCGTCTACGATTCAAATGAATATAAATGCGACACTTCCTTGCGAGGAAATAGCGTTTGCAGATGTCTACGTATCGTAGCAATTGAGTTCTTATGATTCTTAAAACGCGATATCGCATCTCATTTCTATGTTTCATGGTAAGATATAATATGATTTGCGAAGTGTTATGTATTCCTCGTCTACACTTCAAATGAATGTGAATGCGACACTTCCTCGCTAGGAAATAGCGTTTGCGGATGTCTACGTATCGTAGCAATAGAGTTCTTATGATTCTTAGAACGCGATATCGCATCTCATTTCTATGGTTCATGGTATGATGTAATATGATTTGCGAAGTGTTATGTATTCCTCGTCTACACTTCAAATGAATGTAAATGCGACACTTCCTTGCTAGGAAATAGCGTCTGCAGATGTCTAAGTATCGTAGCGATAGAGTTCTAATGCTTCTTAAAACGCGATATCGCATCTCATTTTTATGTTTCATGGTAAGATATAATATGATTTGCGATGTGTTATGTATTCCTCGTCTACAATTCAAATGAATGTAAATGCGGCACTTCCTTGCAAAGAAATAGCGTTTGCAGATGTCTACGTATCGTAGCAATAGATATCTAATGCTTCTTAAAACGCGATATCGCATCTCATTTCTATGTTTCGTGGTAAGATATAATATGATTTGCGAAGTGTCATGTATTCCTCGTCTACACTTCAAATGAATGTAAATGCGACACTTCCTTGCTAGGAAATAGCGTCTGCAGATGTCTAGGTATCGTAGCAATAGAGTCCAAATGCTTCTTAAAACGAGATATTGCATCTCATATCTATGTTTCACGATAAGATATAATATTCATTGCGAAGTATTATGCATTCCTCGTATACGAATCAAATAAATGTAAATGCGACACTTCCTTGCAAGGAAATAGCGTTTGCAGTTGTCTACGTATCGTAGCAGTAGTGTTCTTATGATTCTTAAAACGCGATATCGCATCTCATTTCTATGTTTCATGGTAAGATATAATATGATTTGCGAAGTGTTATGTATTCCTCATCTACACTTCAATTGAATGTAAATGCGGCACTTCCTTGCTAGGAAATAGCGTTTGCAGATGTTTACGTATCGTAGCAATAGAGTTCTTATGATTCTTAAATCGCGATATCGCATCTCACATCTATGTTTCATGGTAAGATATAATATGATTTGCGAAGTGTTATGTATTCCTCGTCTACACTTCGAATGAATGTAAATGCGACACTTCCTTGTAAGGAAACAGCGTCTGCAGATGTCTGTGTATCGTAGCAATAGATTTCTAATGCTTCTTAAAACGCGATGTCGCATCTCATTTCTATGTTTCATGGTAAGATATAATATGATTTGCGAAGTGTTATGTATTCCTCGTCTACACTTCAAATGAATGTGAATGCGACACTTCCTCGCTAGGAAATAGCGCTTGCAGATGTCTACGTATCGAAGCAATAGAGTTCAAATGCTTCTTAAAACGAGATATTGCATCTCATATTTATGTTTCATGGTAAGATGTAATATGATTTGCGAAGTGTCATGTATTCCTCGTCTACACTTCAAATGAATGTAAATGCGACACTTCCTTGCAAGGAAATAGCGTTTGCAGTTGTCTACGTATCGTAGCAATAGAGTTCTTATGATACTTAAGACGCGATATCGAATCTCATTTCTATGTTTCATGGTAAGATATAATATGATTTGCGAAGTGTTATGTATTCCTCGTCTACACTTCAAATGAATGTGAATGCGATATTTCCTCGCTAGGAAATAGCGTTTGCAGATGTCTACGTATCGTAGCAATAGTGTTCTTATGATTCTTAAAACGCGATATCGCATCTCATTTCTATGTTTTATGGTAAGATATAATATCATTTGCGAAGTGTTATGTATTCCTCGTCTACACTTCAAATGAATGTAAATGCGACACTTCCTTGCTAGGAAATAGCGTCTGCAGATGTCTAGGTATCGTAGCAATAGATTTCTAATGCTTCTTGATACGCGATATCGCATCTCATTTCTATGTTTCATGGTAAGATATAATATGATTTGCGAAGTGTTATGTATTCCTCGTCTACACTTCAAATGAATGTAATTGCGACACTTCCTTGCCAGGAAATAGCGTTTGCACATGTCTACCTATCGTAGCAATAGTGTTCTAATGCTTCTTAAAACGAGATATCGCATCACATTCCTATGTTTCATGGTAAGATATAATATGATTTGCGAAGTGTTATGTATTCCTCGTCTACACTTCAAATGAATGTAATTGCGATACTTCCTTGCCAGGAAATAGCGTTTGCAAATGTCTACATATCATAGCAATAGATTCGTAATGCTTCTTAAAACGCGATATCGCATCTCATTTCTATGTTTCATGGTAAGATATTATATAATTTGCGAAGTGTTATGTATTCCTCGTCTACACTTCAAATGAATGTAAATGCGACACTTCCTTGCATGGAAATAGCGTTTGCAGATGTCTACGTATCGTAGCAATGGAGTTCTTA